>NC_134784.1:38019165-38029165 GCF_046742065.1 Oratosquilla oratoria
ATTTTCCAAACTTATACCGAAAAAATAGGACTCTATCCCGCACATAAAAAAAAGATATAGCATGCAAATGTCCAAGGACACATATCTAGTGTCATATGAGGTGGATGTCTTATCACAGAAAAGTCAGTGTGCTCAAGTGTAATGATAACTCTAAAAGATAATCATATAAGGTATTGGTAGGGGCGTATCTTGGGTATTGCTCTGGTAATAGGCAGGTGACTTTAGGAAGTTGATCTATGAAAATCCCATAAACTGGATTTTTTTTTTCTATAGTATAATGTATATTACTGGAGAGGTGATACGGAATTGAATTAGATAATTTGACGACAGCAGGAATAACAGAAAAAGTGTCAATCGGTGCGAAGGGGGCTGTGTTCAGAGCCTGTGAACTGTTAAGACCACAATTACTGATATCATCTCTGATTTGCCGACTTCGCAAGAAAAACCTGAAGAGATCCTACACAATGGGAGGGCCAGGTCCCCCTCCAAAAAGAAGGAGAAGAAGAAGGAGAAAAAAAAGAAGAAGAGGAAGAAAAGAAGAAGAAGAAGAAGAAGAAGAAGAAGAAGAAGAAGAAGAAAAGAACAACAACAACAACATAGGATCAATGAGCCTTTTATACTTTCTTGGATGGCTGAAATAATCCAGAATCATTCGAAACAGTATCTCAGAAATATACTGGGATAATGGAAAGCGCTTCTTGTATGTGGAGTTTTAGTTTTTTTTTTTTAACTTTCTGCTCTGAATATTAGAGATACCCGAATTTCAGTTACTCTGTACAGAGAGAGTTATTTCCAATACGCTATTGGCCTGTGGAAAGGATTAGAGTTGGCTTAACCCGAGGGAACAAAACGAGGTCTCTGCCCACCTCTCAACTGAATATCATAGTCTGACGTTATCCTCTAACAAAATATACAATGTACGTTACCATGTCACCTACACTGGCATTTGACCTCCTATTGATATATTCTTTGTTCTTGTCTTTCTGTGCAGGTCATTCTCTTTCTATCTTGCTCTTGAAAAAAAAAATCACTGCAAGGATTAAGTATATGAAGATATACATGAACGTTACGTCAGTGCTTTCTGCTGGGCTTACGTCTTACCCTGTAACGAAACGAGGACGTTACATATGAAGGCGTTTAGATGCAAAGTTATCACCGTTACGTCAACGTTTTCTGTTGGGCTTACGTCTGAACCTGTACCGGGACGAGGACGTAACATATTAAGGCGTTTAGCTGCAGACAAAGCTATCATCGTTATCATATGTGCTTGGACAGCCAAGGTACGTGGTATTTAGTCACTGGTGATAGAACCCAGGTCTCAGTGATTAGTGATTACAAGGCGAGATCGAAGCCTAACACGTGGCTCACATCAATACACCGTTAGTTCTAGTCTGGGGAAGTATTTACTCACTAATGCAACCTAGAAGCTGATGAGTACTTCTCAAATTTGATCAAATTACATTTTTTTTCATAATTTCTTGTTTTTATCTCCATATGTTAAGGTGTTGTTAATTTCGAAAAATATATATATATTCCAACGAGTGATATTATGTTTGGTCTCCAGTAAATTTCTACAGCGTAAGCAATTAGTCCCACTCATTCAGGGATAGGGTATGGAGTCCTCAGCTGAATTGAATCATAGGGCATTGGACGTAACAAAATATATCAAGAAAGGATGTATGCTGAAAGCGACGTTACGTCAGCATGAGTCCGTTATGACGTGATGGTTTGAAGAACAACAGCGTGCGTTAAATGACACATAGGACATTTTACAGCCTTCTTTTTATTAACCTCTTCAACACATGTCAAATTCTCGCGCGTAGCATCGGATGCCTAATGTACGATGCATCTTGATACTCGCGTTATAAAATATGAAGTCACTGCTATTACTCGATCTCTTTTATTTTGAATAATGACAGACACAGTAAACGTAGTCAAACCAGTTAACAGAATTCGGGGGTCACTCAGCTACAACTGCAAAATAGATATAATCAAGACGCCATTGCCGGCACCCTTGTATACTCACTCGCTCCACTTGACACCTGCGTTGGCATCATCGTATGGAAGAGGGTAAACCCAATGACATATTATATCATCTATCTCAACGCCAGGGGAAGTTCATTCAGTGATGAGAAACCTCTACGCTAGACTAGAAAGATATAATTACCTCAGCATAGTCCCTCTAACCATTTTATTTCTGTTGTCAACAGGCAATTTTATTCACCTGAAGAAAGTTTTTAAAAGAGATCAAAGAATTTTTGCGTTTTTACCTAGGCACGGGAAGCCCTTAAGAAAAAAAAAAAAAAAAAAAAGTTACCCGTTTCAGTATTGGGTGGAAATGTAAAGGTTGTTTCATTTAGCACCGTGGCAAACCGACCCAGTGCTTTTCATTTACCCCCATCCTTATCGGAGGTCTTTAATTTGTTTTTGTTCTGGCTGCCGTCCGTCAGCCTATTTTATACAATTCAATGCCCTCCGGCCCCGTAAATAGGGAATTCCATTTACCTATGGATCGCCGGCGTTTTGTGTGTGTCAAGTAGTATTTCTGTGCGATGTATATACTGTATGTGTGTCAAATGTCACTGTTGTCCTGTGTGGGCGTCTAGTACAGCGAATCCATTTCAAGTGGCGAGGGCATTTCACGGTTGTCCGGAGTGCCTAGGAGGGGTGGGGAGAGGTCAAAGGTGCCAGTTCCGGGTCCGGTCGAGTGGCACTCGAACAAAGTAAGGGGTAGCGGGAGGGGGGAGGGGGGTATGTTGTTTCCCGATGAAGGGCACATCGAGAAAGTCATGGAAAAAGAGAGACAAGAATAGAGACAGACAGACAGAGAAACTGACAGTTAAACGGACGGACAAACAAAAACATGGAGGAAAAGAGAGAGAATATGTGTGTGTGTGTGCGTGTGTGTGGTCATGTACGTGTGAGCCTATGTGCGTGCGCGCGCGCGTGTGTGTGTGTGAGAGAGAGAGAGAGTGAGAGAATGGGAGAGAGAAAGGGAGAGAATGAGAAATAGAATAAGAGAAATAGAGAGAGGGAAAGAGAGAGAGAGAGAGAGAGAGAGAGAGAGAGAGAGAGAGAGAGAGAGAGAGAGAGAGAGAGAGAGAGAGAGAGAGAGAGAGAGAGAGGGTGAGAGAAAGGGAGAGAATGAGAAAGAGAATAATATATATATATATATATATATATATATATATATATATATACATATATATACATTATACACACACACACACACACACACACACACACACACACACACACACACACACACACACACACACACACACACACACACACACACACACACACACACACACACACACACATATATATATATAAATTATATATGTATATACATACATACATACATATATATATATATATATATATATATATACATCATATATCTATATACATACATACGTACATATATATATATATATATATATACATTATATATGTATATATATATAGATATATACATTATATATGTACATACATACATAGTTACATACATACATACATATATAAATATGTATATATATATATATATATATTTATATGTATATAGATGCATGTATATATATATATATATATATATATATATATATATATATATATATATATATAGAGAGAGAGAGAGAGAGAGAGAGAGAGAGAGACAGAGAGAATGGGAGAGAATAAGAGAATGAGAAAAAGAATAAGAAATAATGAGAAAGAATGAGCGAGAATGAGAAAGAACAAGAAAGAATGAGAAAGGCAGAGAGAAAAAGAGAGAATGGGAGAGACGGAGAGAGAAAGAGAGAGAAAGCGATAGAGAGAATGAGAGGAAGAGAGAGATAGAGAGTGAGGGAAAATAAGAGCGAACGAGAGAAAAATAGAGAATGAGAGAAAAGGAGAAGGAATGTGAGAAAATGGGAGTGCATGAGACAAATTGTGACAGAGATAGATAGATAGATAGATAGAGAGAGAGAGAG
Organism: Oratosquilla oratoria; assembly: GCF_046742065.1. Lineage (NCBI taxonomy): Eukaryota > Metazoa > Arthropoda > Malacostraca > Stomatopoda > Squillidae > Oratosquilla > Oratosquilla oratoria. The sequence goes on from NC_134784.1 coordinate 38,023,140, forward strand.
AGGGGGGATATATATATATATATATATATATATATATATATATATATATATATACACGTATATATATATATTTATATATATATATAGATAGATAGATAGATAGATAGATAGATAGATAGAGAGAGAGAGAGAGAGAGAGCGAGAGAGAGAGAGAGAGATAAAAAGAGAAAATGAGAGAAAGAAAGAGGGAAAGAATGGGAAAGAATGAGAGAACGAGAGAGAGAGAGAAAGAGAAAGAGAAAGAGAGAGAAAGAACACAAAGAAAGAGAGAGAAAGAGAGAGAGAGCACAAAGAGAGAGAGAGCACAAAGAGAGATAGAGAGAGCACAAAGGGAGAGAGATAGAAAGAGAGAAAGAGAGAGATAACGAGAGAAAATGAGAGAAAAAAGAGGGAAAGAATGGGAAAGAATGAGAGGAGGGAGAGAGAGAGAGAGAGAGAGAGAGAGAGAGAGAGAGAGAGAGAGAGAGAGAGAGAGAGAGAATAGGAAAGAATAAGAGAGAATGTGAGAGAAAGAGAGAAAATGAGAGAATTAGAGAGCATTAGAGAGAATGAAGAAAAAGAGAGTAAGAGAATGAGAGAGCATGAGAGAGAAAGAGATAGGATGAGAGAGAAAGTTAGAGGAAATGAGAACGAATGAGATAGAGAGAGAGAAAAGTGAGAGAATGAGGAAAAAGGAGGGAGAAAATAAGAGAGAAAGACAGGAAATGATAGAGAATGACAGAGAGAGAGAAAAAAGAAAGAATTAGAGAGAATGAGAGAGAGAAGGATAGAGGAAGAGAGGGAAAGAATGAGGGAGAATGAGAGAAAGATAAAGAGAATGAGATTGAAAAAAAGAAAACGAGAGAGAATGGGGAAGAGAGTGAAAGAGAGAGAATGAGAGTAAGAGAGCGAAAGAAAGAGAATGAGAAAGAGAGAGAATGGGAGAGAAAGAGCTTGTACTGATAAAAAAGAAAAGGAGAACGGTAGATCTCGTCCCTGTATGCATTAGGTGTTGCCCTGGCGCTGATTCAGAAATCGCTCCTGATAAGGTACCAAAGAAGTTCGCATGAGGGGCAATGGCATCAAGTAGAAAAAAGCAGCATACTATATACATATATATATCTATATATATATATACATATATATATGCATATATATATACATATATATATATATGTATATATATATATATATACATATATATATATATATATATATATATATATGTATATATATATGTATAAATATAAATATATATATATACGTGGTCTCTATTTTTCTATTTTGGTATGTTTTTTACAAAAAACAAAACAAAATTATTTTCTGAAAAAGTTACACAAAATTATTATCTAATTACGTAATAAAGTCATAAGTACACATGGGAGAGGGTGGTGGATGGAAGGGTGGTAGATAGAGCGTTGATGGATTATGTAGTGGTAAATAGGACTATGATAGGAAGAGTTAAGGATGTACATGTGCTAAGGGGAGAGGGTGGGGGAATATCAGATCATTTTTTGGTGCAAGGTAAGTTGAGAGTGGAGGATGGATGGAGAAAGAGGAAAGGGACAAAAGGTAGGGAGGTGCTTAGAGTGAACTCTTTAAATGAAAAGGAAAAGGAGAAGGACTACAAGAAGAAGCTGAAGGAGGAGTGGGAGGGAGTGAAGGATAGAGTAGAGCTAGGTGTGGAGGAGGAATGGGGATGGTTCAAGGAGGGAGTCACAAAGTGTGCAAAGATGGTGTGTGGAACAAGAAGGACAGGAGGAAATAGAAGGAAGGGTAGTGAATGGTGGGATGAGGAAACAAAGAAGGTTGTAGAAGAGAAGAAGCGAGCTTTCACAGATTGGTTACAAAATAGGACGAGGGAGTCATATGAGAGGTACAAAGAAAAGAAAAGAGTAGTAAAGCAAAAGGTAAAGGAGGCAAAGAGGAGAGCAGATATGAAGTGGGGTAAGAGTATGACAGAAAATTTTGAAAGTACTGTAATAAAAAGATGTTTTGGAAAGAAATTAAGAGAGGTAGAGGAGGAGAATCAAGTAGAGAAGAAAAGGTAAAAGGTGCAGATGGAGAGATGATAATGGAAGAGAAGGCAGTAAGGGGAAGATGGGCAGAATATTTTAGGGAGTTGCTAAATGTGAAGGAGGATAGGGAGGGAAAGATAGTTGCAGTGGGAAATGCTAAGAAAATGAGAGTGATGAGTGAGGAAAATGGAGGAGAAATAAAGAAGGATGAAGTGAAGGCAGTTGTTAAGATGATGAAAGCAGGTAAGGCACCTGGTCTGGATGGATACCATGCAGAATGTCTAAAAAAAAAGGAGGTACAGTGATGGTGGACTGACTGCTGAGGTTATTTAATGTTTGCTGGAGACAGGGTAGAGTGCCGGAGGACTGGAGGAGTGCCTGTATAGTTCCACTTTACAATGGAAAAGGGGACAAGTGTGAATGTAGTAGTTTCAGAGGGATTAGCTTGTTAAGTGTAGTTGGGAAGGCTTATGGGAGGATCTTGATTGAGAGGATGAGGAGAGGAACAGAGGGAGTAATTGGTGAGGAACAGTGTGGATTTAGGACAGGTAGAGGTTGTGTAGATCAGATCTTTGTGGTAAGACAAATATGTGAGAAAGCTATAGGAAATGGGAAGGATGTTTTTTGGGCTTTTATGGATCTGGAAAAGGCTTAGGATAGGGTAGACAGGAAGGCACTGTGGGAGGTTATGCAGATATATGGGATAGGAGGAAAGCTTCTAGGAGCAGTCAAGAGTTTTTATGAGAGTAGTAGAGCTTGTGTCAGGATTAGAAATGGAGAGAGTGAGTGGTTTGAGGTAAAGGTGGGACTTCGTCAAGGATGCGTTATGTCGCCCTAGCTGTTCAACTTATACATGAATGGGGTAGTGCGAGAGGTAAATGCAAGGGTAGTGGGTCAGGGATTGGAGATGGTTAAAGAAAATGGAGAAAAATGGGAGGTGAGCCAGCTGTTGTTTGCTGACGACACTGCGCTTGTGGCAGGATCGGAGGAGGGACTGAGGAAGTTGGTGACAGAGTTTGGGAGAGTATGTGATAGAAGAAAGCTAAAGATAAATGTGGGTAAAAGTAAGGCGATGAGATGTACAAGGGGTGAAAGAGGCAGTAGACTGGAAGTGAGCATTAAGGGAGAGCGACTGGAGGAAGTGGATATTTTTAGATACTTGGGTGCAAATGTGGCAGGAAAAGGTGGAGTGAAGGTGGAGGTAGAATGTAGATTGAGAGAAGCGAGTAAATGCCTTGGTGGATTGAAGAGTGTAATGAGGAATAGACATTTGGGAATGGATGCTAAGAGGAGACTGTATGAAGGAGTGATTGTGCCAACAGCACTGTATGGGGCAGAAACATGGAACATAAGAGAGGAAGAGAGAAGGAGTTTGAATGTGTTTGAGATGAGGTGTCTGAGAAGTATGATGGGGGTTACTAGGCTAGATAGGGTGAGAAATGAGGAGGTGAGGAGAAGAACGGGGGTGGTAAGGGAGTTGGGAGATAGGGTTGATGAAAGAATATTAGGATGGTTTGGACACATGGAAAGAATGAGTGAAGAAAGACTAGTAAAAGAGGTATGGAAGGCAGATGTGGAGGGAGTGAACATGAGGGGACATCCTACGATGAGGTGGATGGATGGGGTAAAGGGGGCTTTGGGGAGGAGGGGAATATCGATTAAGGAAGAACGGGAGAGGACAGAAGATAGGGGTGAATGGAGAATGGTTGTATATGGATGATGTTGTGATGCATGAGGTGGAATGGGTGGGGGGATGGGGGATGAGGTAGTATGTGTGAGCAAAATTTGACGCAGCCAGAAGGGATTTCTCCCCGTCTTCTCCTTTTATGCATGGGGGGACGGAGAGGGGGGGTCGCCGATTTAATGAAGCGGCCTTGCTGTGGATGTGCTGTGTCTTGCGACACTGCTTCTGACCCAGGGCAGTGGACAAGGAACAGGGATGACCCGTCATCCAGGAGGTGCTAAGATGAGAGGGAGGGTGGATGGGGTGTGGAGTGTATTCAGGGATGGAATGGGTGGGATTGATTTTATGCCTTTTCCTTTTTGGCTACCTCCCTTGTAAGGGGAAAAAGCCTTGGTATATGTATGTATGTACGTAATAAAGTAAATGAAAATAATCAATTACTATAGAAAGGTTTAGATATACATTCAAGGACCTTAGGGAACAGTTTATATGGCTGTGTTGTTGTATTTTTTCATTTCAGCAGATGATATGTGCTCGTTCAGACAGTGTAGGAATGGGAGGACACGCACATACACACACACACACACACACACACGTTTATATATGTATGTGTACATGTGAGTGTGTGTGTTTTATAAATTAATTAATTCTATGGCAGGGATTTGACAATGAACTGGAGATGCAAAAATGATCGAAACAGGCTTTGCTACGTTTGTGACAAAGTAAGAATGCTTGATCAATAGTCGAAAATTACTCAGTTTGTAAAATCATGTTACCATGCCTATTTTGGAATCCGACTTGGTGATCAAGATAAATTTTTTGTTCCTCATACATGCTGTAGAACATATGTTGAAAGTTTAAGATGGAGTAAGGGCAAGATGGAGTTCCCATGGTGCGGAAAGAAGGGACGGAGCATATGACAGATTGCTATTCCTGCGCAACTAACCAACAAGGTAACCTCATATTTGAAAATGACAACAATAGCTCAGAGTCGATACTCTCATTATTATATTTTAAAAGTATATATTTTGACATATCTTACTTTTATAAAAAACCGCGGGACCTACTTTGAAATTTTACTCTATATGAAATTTACAAGTGTAAATAAGAACAGGCACCATGTTATGTATCCTGATATCCCAACTACCAGAAAGCCAGTGACCCTTGGTCCAGAAATTCCAGTACTAAGTGTACCCAAGGACATAGATATCGCTGAAGACAGTGATAACCAGTTTGAAGAAATGGACACCTATGCATCGTATCAGCCTTCAGTCTCCGATAAGAAGCATCTAATCCTTTAAGTCAAGCACAACTGAATGACTTAACAAGGTATTTTGGGTTATCATAAAAGTCTGCCCAGCTACTTGGATCACGCATTGACGAAAGCAATTTACTTGCATCAGGAACTACATATTTCTGATATCGCAAAAGAGATGAAAAGTTTCGCAAATTTTTCTCACTTCATGACAACTCTTCATTAGTCTATTGCAATGATAGTGGAGGACTAGTTAAAGACTTGGATTTCATTTATAGTCCAGTGGAATACTCTTCATTGACCTGTCGGGTCAAAGTTTAAAAACTGTTCTTTTAAACATTGGCAATAAGATTGCATCTGTTCCTGTTGCACATTCAGTTCAATTAGCTAAGAAATATGAGAGTATGAAAATCTTACTCAGTGCTCTGAAGTTCAGTCACCATAATTGGAAGGTTTTTGGAGATTTAAAGGTAAAAAAAAAAAATGTCATTTAATGTTTTCACAGTGTAATTTGGTCTTATATACTTCAGTTATCTCCTTTATCTCATATTTCATGTTATTTACATTATTTCTTTTCAGATTGTCTCCCTGCTATCAGAAATGCAAGGGGTTTACACTAAAAAACATATTTTCTTTGTGGGATAGCCGAGCAGATGACAAAAACTATGAGCATAGTGAATGTTCATTTAGAGAAACATTTCAAGCTGGCTCACCCAATGTGATTGCTAATCCGCTGGTCAACCCCCATAAATTTTTTCTGCCACCTATTCAAATAAAACTATATATGTATATGTATATATATATATATATATATATATATATATATATATATACATATATATATATATAATATATATATATGTATATATATATATATATATATATATATATATATATGATTTTTCATCTTGACAAATTTGAGGATAGAGAGGAAACGGGAACACATGAAGAGCTTTGAGTTTTATTACCGACGTTTCGACTTAGGACACTTACCAATTTGGAAAAACATAGAAATATTACACCAAGGACTCAACAGGAAAATGAGAAAAATTATAGAAGTTGGAGAAATTAGTAAAAATAATTCTAATAA
>NC_134784.1:38041665-38049165 GCF_046742065.1 Oratosquilla oratoria
CTTTCCAGTCACCCATGTTCTCTACCTCTCACACCCAGTAACAGTACACAGAATCAGCTATCGTTGCACCTTACTGGTATTAAATTCTTCAAATGGTTCTGAAATGACAGAAGATGAAAAAGTTATCAAATTTACCCCCGAACACCGTATATATACATATATGTATATATTTATATATACATATATATATATATATATATATATATATATATATATAAGTATATATATGTATATATATGAATATATATGTGTATATATATTTGTGTGTGTATTATATATAATTTATATATGTATATGCATATATATATATATATATATATATATATATATATATATATATGTATGTGTGCGTATGGGTGTGTGTGTGTGTGGTACCTTAACCTTCGTGTGTTGCCTGATGCTTGTCAGCCACGAGTGTGATGTCTGAGCAAATCGTGGCAAACCTCATGACTTCGGTAATTGATTTGTTAGATTGAATACACCAAAGGAACTCAAAACGACTGTCCTGTTGATTCGGAGCTTTTAATGTTAATTAACGGTTTCAGTGAAACTTCATTAATTCTTTCCAAATCTGTCCTAAACCTTTCATGTAGGTGATTATAATGAGTATAACACAGGATAATGTCATGCATTTTCATCATATTATTTGCATCTACATGACATCCAACATACATGAGAGTTGACATTTTATATACCTACATCAAAGCCTATAACAAGAACGTAACTTCATCTTCATAATACAACACATGTTTTCCAAGCCTAAATCAGGATACATAACTACCTACAATTTGTAAACTCGTTCATCGAGGAGCGTCACATGCCGGGATATCGGTTAACAATCACATTTTTACTCATTGTATATGATAGGTATTCCATACACAGAGCTATCCTTTGTAATCATAATATAAAAAAGCGTAAGACAAATTAGCTTGCTCATACATTAATTGCGATTCCCGGACCTACTTACATAACTACCAAAAATTTGTTGACAGAAGAGCGATCACATCGAGAAGGGCGTGGAAAGTTATCTTGTACGAACACCCTGGCCAGTGTTGTTTGCGGCTCTCCAGTACTATTTGTCGTAGACTATCAGCCAAGGCAGATGAAAAAGAAACGATATTTCCTCGGGCTGAATGATAAAGAAAGAATCCTTCAGTTTTGGGACTGCCCCACTTAGCCAAATCAAGTTATCTAGCGACAATTCTTTAAGGTAGTGTCGTGTCGCTTTATAGAGTAGGTGAAATTTTTTGTTCAAATATGTGTTTAATGAATATAGGTATAAATACCCCTTACATTAGCGTGTAATTCCTCAGGGTATTGTGTTCTTCCCATGTATATATAAGGCATAGTGAATATTTAATGAAGATATAGTGAGCTCAAGTGAAGCTCTAATTACTTAATGGAAAATCCTTCGACGTCATTCAGCTTGGTATGAAATAAAAGTTTAGAGTCTGGGGAACAAATCTTATTGAGCACATTTTTTCAAATTAATATCTCTGATTTTCTCTTATTAATTTGTTTCTCTAAATAATAAAAAATGCTGCAAAATTCAGGTTTCATAAATAATTTTTTAATTCAAATTTCTTTAATAAAAAAAAAAAAGAGCATGATGTTTTCTTTCAAATGAAACAATAATGACAAAAATCCATAAAGAACAACCGAAGATATTACAACAAAAAGAACAAAAACATAAACTTTATAGGACGGGGGGTTTAAAATATCGCGACAATTTTTCGCGACCATTTTTTGATGATGAGGTGTGAGGTGCTGATGAGGTGTGAGGTGACGATGAGGGGTGACGGCCCAGCCATCTATACAGTAGCTTGTACGCTCCAAGGAGTCCGCTCAGGGTGTGGTATACGTCGTGATCTACTACTATTCATTCTGCCAAATCTTCCTTAGTACATGCTTCTCCCTCTCTTATTTCCCATCTATGTGCAATTATATATATATATGTTAGAGCAATAAGCTCTATTCGCAACAGATCTTCGATTGCCCTACGTGGGCGTGGTTGGTAAAAGCTTGCGGAGTGCTGGGTGCAGCTGTGCTGCTTTTCTCCTCTTTTTCCTTCTTCTTGTTTCTATTTCAGGCACTCACGGGCCCTCTCTATATTCTGCCGCTTCACTCTCTTGTTTCTTGTTAATTTTTTCATAATCACAGCAACAATACAGGGCGAGGAATCAAAACTTTTGCGTACGGTGAGAGCGTCAGTAGCGACGTCACCTTACTTTGACTTTTTTCAAGAGTACCTGTGCCCTATCTACTGCCTTTCTGGGGTATGCTGGTGGGAGGAGTTGCCAAATATCTCCATAAACACAATTTTGTAGGAAAAAAAAAACAACGAAATAGCTATAGAAATATTGACGCTATTTCAATATACAGAATTTTTTTTATGCAATGGGGTTGCCAGAAGTTGCCATTATTTTATCTATTTTATGCTGTATAAAAATAGAAACGAAATACAGTTGTATAACTTTGTATCAGTGTTGCCACCATCATAGAGATTCTTTTGAAATGTTTACCTAAAATTCGCTCATGTACCAGAATTTTTCGAATGATCGCTGGCGACGTTTCCTTAAAGGTGTTGGTTTCTCAAACATCAGATAATTTTGTTGAGCATAGAAGAGGCTCTGGTGACATAATTGTCTGAAGTCTCCGGGTTACATCTGTTAGCTCTATTTAAATATTTTGTCCTCACCAACTCCGGACAACTTCATTCAATTCAAAGGGATCTCTTGTCAACGAAGCGTCATAAATGTATCTCGACTGTGACATTCCCACTAGCAGTTTATTTTCGGATGCACGCTGTTCGAGTACTGATGTTTCCACAAACTACAATTCTACAGATTCTACCATCTGCATTCTCAAATCCCTATTTCTCATGAAATGTTTAATCCCTCAAGGCATTTAATTGCTTCTCTCAAAGTTTGAGAAGTATGGATAGAGTGAAAAACAAATTGAGGAAGAGCGCGGGAGTGGAAAAGATGACAGATAGGGCTGATGAAAGAATATTGGGATGTTTTGGACACATGGAAAGGATGAGTGAAGTAAATTAGTAAAATATATGTGGAAAGCAGAGGTGGAGGGAGTGAATATGATGGGACGGACGAGGATGAGATGGATGGATGAGAAAGAGGGGAATGTCTATTGAGGAAGGAAGGGAGAAGGCCTGAGACAGGGGTGAGTGAGGAGTGGCTGTGTATAGATGATACTGTTATTCAAGGAAGGGGAAGGCGGGGGATTGGGGTAGGGGTGCTTATGTGTGAATGATATTTATTTCGACGCAGCCCGAAAGGATTTCTACCCGTCTTCTTTTGTTCTGCATGAGGGGTCGCCGATTAAGTGAAGCGGCTTTGCTGTGAATGTACTGTGATTTGCTACATTGCTTCTGACCGAAGATAGTGGGTGGGATACAAGGATGACCCGTCATCCATGAGGAGCTAAGATGAGAGGGAGGAAAGGGTGGTGGATGGGAGTGGAATGGGTAGAAGTAAGTACATGCCTTTGACTCGGCTACTTTCCTTATAAGGAAGAAAAGCTCTTGATATGTAGATAGACCATCTGGATATTATACTGTTCTTCCATAAAACTCTGCTATTTGTGGCCTTCTCACAGGGTTCTCACTTTGTAAGCACATATTCTCATCTTATTATTGTTGTTTATGTTCAAGATTTAGATCTACTTAGAGAGTGCTTATATACATTTGGTGGCACACTGCTCGTAAGCACAATAAACTATACACTTGGAGCTTTAGGTGGCTCTGATCTAACAGGAACACCCGCTTTTACATTAGTTGTACTCTCTGTGGTTGTGTGGGAGGTTGTTGCAATAACCTCAACCTTCTTCTACATATATCTATAGGGTACCCTACGATCCACGCCCTTATAATGACGGTACTCATTACATCTATGAGGAATTTCACTTTTCGGCACCAAGGATGTGCCGGTTAGCAATGAGTCCTACGGCTCCAAGGATACACGAGCTGAGCTTCGTCTCATATGTCATACAAGAGCTGTTCGATATGGGTAGCCCTGCAGAGAATTTCAGCTCTCAGTCGGCATAATTCTTGTTGTCATTAAAATGCTCAAGCGTATTCACGTAATCTACCCTACCCTAATTCAACCTTACTAAACTAACTTAATACTATTAAGTCCAATTCAGCTAGTGACCTCTCTCTCCCTCTCTCTCTCTGTCCATGTGCCTACCTGTCTGTCTGTCTGTCTGTCTGTTTCTCTCTCTCTCTCTCTCTCTCTCTCTCTCTCTCTCTCCACTTCTGGACGCTGGAGCCATCCAAAGTAATTTCATCTAGCGTTCGCCATTACATCCCCTCTATGTTGGTGAAAGGGACAAAGAGAGAACGTCTCCACAGGCATGCAGCTCTTGTCTCCCCATTTCATAAACTCCACAACAACGGCTTTCACTAGCACCAATTTCAACAATTATCTTTACCTCTTCTTCAACCACCATTATATCTAGTTTCTTCCACCCAACGTATAAATGAATATTAGATTTCTTTATCTACTACCAAATCCTTCCTTACTACTAAGAAAAGTAACTCCATTTAGCTTCACCATTCCAACACTACTTTGCATCAAAGTCCAGAAACACAAATATCTTCCACCACTATAGCTCCTTACATAATTAGTGCCAATTATTACCACACCTGCAATCACGCTACCATTACCATAAACGAAACTCAAGACCGTTATTGTTACCACTACCATCTAAATCATTATTAATGACACTTGCTTCCTCTATGAATGCATTACCTACTTTTTTCTGCCGTAGGGTATTTCACTCGTCTGTGGCGCTAAATCGATACCATAAGGTTGATTTATCTTAATTAAGAAACCTGCCCCAGCCATCACCACAACCACCATCACCATCACAACCATCATGACAACCTCCTCAGCACCACTATCATCACCAACAACAACACTATCACCATCATCACCACCACTTTTATTACAACCACTACCATTTCTACCAGGACCACAACCACTAATGTTATCACCACCACCACCACTACTACCACCATCACCACCACTTACATCACCACCGCCACCCCCCTAACCCAACACCCACCATCACTTACATTACCACTACCATCACCACCACCACCACCACCACCAACACAATCGCCACGAAAGGGAACACGGTGATTCTGAGCTAAAGCGCCATGGTCTGACGAATAATGTCACGGCATTTCAGTAGCAGATTAGGAAACGAGATAAGAAGGATAGATCATGAAAGTGCCTATATATTAGCAAAGGAGAAACTTTGTCATCAAATTTTTAACCATTATTGAACTTGAAAAAAAAGAGTAGTGACGTCTTCACAAACAATCATGTCAGATCAACGAAACGAAATTTTTCAAAGAAAAAGAAGAATGAAGAGAGAAGACTTAATCAGTTCATCCTATTAGTAATAAGATTTTCATAGTATCTTCATATCAGAGTGGAGTTTCAACAGATTATGTTAAGTTGCCTGTTTATATATCAACGCTTTGCTTCACCCAGTTTCTCCACAATTCCATACACCTGGAATATCTTCCACAATGCCTTCCAGTCTAAAAAAAAAAAAAAAAAAACTTTTGATAAAATCTTCTAGCATATTTACCAAATCACAATGATCTGATTCATGCAACCCCTACCTCCCCTAAACCTACACTGTTCCTCCCCAATTATTCCCTTTATTCCTCTCCTAATCCTCGCAATCAATATCCTCCCAATTACTTTTCTAATTACACACACAAAATAGGTTGATCCCCTTAAAACCATTGTATTCATGTGTCCTCTTTCTCTGTGTAAATCGGAAATATATACTCCACTATAGTTGATCCTGTAAATAAAATAAAATCTCTCTCTCTTTCTCTCTCTCACTTGTTTATTCAGGATAGTAGTTTATCCAATATGACCTCTAATGCTCTCTTTAATATATATATATATATATATATATATATATATATATATATATATATATATGTGTATATATGTATATGTGTGTGTATGTACATATATATATATATATACATATATACATATATATATATATATATATATATATAATATATATATATATATATATATATATGTATATATATACACATATATTCATTCAGGTAAAACATGTAATACTAGGAAAGCCTTTTCTGAATTAGGGAACCTCAAAATTCTCTTAAAGTTTGGAAGTGGGTAGAAACAGCTTCGCCACCCGTGTAGTTAATGAATGGAATAAACTTCCTGTAGAGGGAAGAAAGGGAATGAGGAAGGGAATGAGAAGAATGAGGGGAGGAATAGAGAAAGAAAGAGGAGAGAGAAAATTAGAAGGAGAGGGAGAATGAAAAGGAGAAGCGTAGGAGAAGCTTTAAGAATCATTTAGATAAACACCTAAGCAAGATGCTGTAATGACTATCATTTATTTTATATTATTGGTTTATTTGTTTTGTTAAAATTTGTCCGATTGTTTATTATTATTTGTTTGATTCTCATTTATTATTAGTTATATGTCAATCTATTATTATTTACTATTTACCCATTTGTTTGTTATTCAACTATAATTATGCATTTATTTGTATATTTTATTTATTTACATTATTATAGTTTTTATTTATTTATTAATTAATTTATTTATCGTTATTGAGATTTTTTCGCATCTGACCTAGATATGGACCAAAAGGTCTCCTGTCGGCATGCTCCGCTTTTGTAATCCTTTGTAATCCGCCTTTGTAATTGGTTGGATTTTGTCCAGATAAGGATAGCAGAAACTTTGGTGACAAAGCCGTTGTGAAAACTGGATCATCTATAGATTGTTTATAATCATTATTGGCTAAAGTGGGCACTATAGGTTCCACGTACCCAATGGGTATTCTTAAACCCTTTTTTTACGACGACACTTTCTCCGTGTCGTCGCTCCCCTCGGTAGAAAAACGGTTATGACCCATCTCGATAACTCTGTCCATACCTTGTGACACTTTTCTTTACAATTCGGATGTCAGTTGGGTCATGTATTCATCTTCGCTATACTTCTTCGGTAACAAAAGCTTCCAGTTACTTTATTTTATACATATCTTATGATAAAAATAGAAGATACATGAAGCTGCTTGCTCCATACCCAAGATATTTTATTTCTCGCCAAAGATCATCCATTTCTCGTGAGAGGGCACGTCATTCCTATAAGAAATAAGTTGCTAGTGAAAATAGTCAGATACTTTTTGAGAGAGATAAATTGCTTTTCTGAGACATCTGGTTCTTATCTTGTGCGATTATATTTTTATCATGGGAGATTAATCATGTACTGGGAATTTCTCAGGATATGTCAGGTGTTTATAAAAGCTCGAATATTTCTCTGAGATTAGATTTTTTCTGAAAGAATATCTATAGTGATAGATCAATCTATTCCGACATGAAATCAGGTGTTTTTTTTTTTATAAAGATAATTTATTTCTCGAAAGTGCTGGTGTTCCTTGTGAGGGATAGGTACCTCCTCCAGAGAAATGAT
>NC_134784.1:38059165-38064165 GCF_046742065.1 Oratosquilla oratoria
ATAAGCATTACAAAGGAACAGCAACTCAGACTAAGTATTATTTAAGTAACGGTTACTATTCAATTAAAACTGACAGGCACAGTTATATGGTACTCCAGACTCAAACTCCGTCAAGATGAGTGGATCACTCAAAGTCTTTATAAAGCCTCATTTACATCGGGATAGTTTAGTAGGCGCTAGTGATACCTGCAAGTTGACTTAGCCTGCGAGTAAGTGTTGACACTTGGATAGTCTGAACATAAAAACATAAAAACATAAGAATGAAGGAGACTGCAAGAGACCATAAGGCCTACACTAGGCAGCTCCGTATCCATCACCACCTGTCATCCCCATCCATAAATTTGTCTAATCGTTTCGTCGACCACCCTATTAGTAAACCAATTCTTGTCTATTTCCTTCTTAAATCTAAATTTGTCCAGTTTATAACCATTGCTGAGAGTCCTGCCCTGTTGTTTTGATATGATGAACTTGTTTGCATGACCCTTATTAAAGCCTTTAATCCACTTCAACACCTCTATTAGATCATCCCGCACTCTGCGTCTTTCCAGATAGTGTAAGAGGTGCCTAAGCTTCTCTTCGTAAGGCAAATTTCTGTGTCCATGTATCATTTTGGTCATTCTTCTCCGTACTGATTCTAGTGAACTGATGTCCATTCTGTAGGACGGAGACAAAAATAGTACCGCATAGTCAAGGATGGGTCTAACTATCGTTCGATAGAGTTTAATAATTACCTCTGTACTTCTATTCGTTACCATCCTAGCAATGAAACCTAATGCACTGTTAGCTTTATATCTGGCGCTAATGCACTGTTTCTTGATTTTAAGGTCCGGACTCACCAGAACTCCCAAGTCTCTCTCGCACTCAGATTTGTCTAAAAACGTGTTATTTAAGCTATATCTATTTTCAGTGTTGTGTAGGCCCTACGTTTAACACGCTACACTTAGAGATATTGAAGTTCCTTTACCATTTCACCGACCATGTGAACAATTTGTTAAGATCATCCTGCAGAATCCGACCCGACCCGACCCCTGGTCAAGACCTGACCCCTGGTCAAGTACCTAGACCTGAACCTCGTCAACAATGTCTGAAAAACGTCCGAAAAGTCCTTATAACTTTTCATATTCAATTTCAAAAAGGTTTTTACATTGTCAAAGTTTGCTCTCCTGAAGTCTGGTACCATGGACGTTATTCGTATTTTCTAATTCTTCCCAAATAATATTAAATTCTTATTTCTTGGTGATCGCCAGAGCCTAGACTATCTCCCACTTTTACGTCGCTCATTAGGTGCTCATTGCTAGTTAAAAGTAAGTCCAGGGTATTTTCTCTCTCGTAGGATCGGTAATCACTTGTTTTAGGAAATTATCCTGTACCACATCTAGGAAACTTCTTCGTTTCCTGATTCTCCTATTAAAGTTTCTCAGTAAATATTTCTATAATCAAAATCTACCATGATCACAACGTTTTTGTACTGGGACGCTCTGTGAATTTCATGAATCAGGGATCAGTCTGCTCAATGCTGAGGTTAGGAGGTCTATACAAGACGCCAATAATAACTTTTTATTCTTGCCTATAATCTCTACCCAGATAGATTCCGCACAGTCCTCTTCCTTAATCGAATTGTTAATAATACAGTTTATTGTATCTTTAACGAAAAGTGACCTCCCCACTCCTGCCAACCCTATCCTTGTGAAAAAACTTATATCTTTCTATTTCGGGCAAATTGACTAACTTTCCGTTCACACTGGGCAAGTTGCAAGTCGCTAGCACTAGCGGCTACTAAACTACCCCCGTGTCAACAAAGCTATATTCTACATTTGCTGAAGCCAATAGGTTTGAAAGTATGTTTCTTAATGATTAATCAGTATAGGACTGGCATCGGAGACCGATCATATACAACAAAATTATCTTAAAACTGAGTCGAATTGTGTCTCACTTCAGTGATACAGACTAGACAGTGTCTCGTTGCACAAAAGTATGAAGCAAGAGCAAAGGATTTTCGCCCTCCAAGGGCAATATCATAGAGATGAAAGTAGCGCGACCTTGTATGGGCGTGTTCTCTGAACGCGGTGCGAGTTTTGGACGAAAATGAGGTACGCACACAGAATCAGCAGCATCATTTTCAGCGTTCTCATGACGGCTCTACGGGAGCAGCCATAAATGAATTTCACTGCAAAGGACCCTGATTGCCTACCAAGGCCATATTTTTTCTGAAGCGTTGAAACTTTACTCATGAATTCCGGTTATAAGGACTTCAGGTCAAGGTGTTTGGGACTCGATTAATTATAATTATATATCAAATTAGGCGGGGGTCACGAGCGGGACGCAATGCACACCACACACTCATCCATCTGTGTTAAAACTCTCTCTTCCTTTTCCCTCATGTTTGCACAAATATAAATGTCCGTGCAAACTATTCTTGTATTAATCGATTTTATTCATTCTACCATACCCTATGGCAGAAAAAATCTAAACAAATAACTATTTTTTTGACAGAATTTTTTTTTGGTAAAATAGGTAAAGTACTATAAAGAAAGCGAGTATAGGACTTTACCACTGTCATCTCTTCCTTTGTTTCTCCGTAACCTGAATATGGTTTAGTGAAACGAAAAGCCCGCTACGGGATGTCCATTATTGTTAAAGTACTCGCTGAATCTTTTGTTTTCGCTTCTTTCCAAAAAAATTTTGGGTCTCAATAAGGGTCTTCCCTTCCCCGCCAGATTTCTCCCATCCCCCCACCCTCCCCCCCCGAGTTCCAGCTAATATAAATAATACATACATACATACATACATACATACATACATACATAATACCATACATACATACATACATACATACATACATACATACATAACATACATACATACATACATATCATACATACATACCTTTACTTACATACATACATTACATACATACATACATTTATATGCATGCATACATACATATGTGCATGGCACACATACAAACACACACACACAGACACACACACACACACACACACACACAACAACACACACACACAAACCAAAACACACAAACACACACACACACACACACACACACACACACACAAACACACACACACACAACACAACACACACACACACACACACACAACACACACACACCACACAAACACAACTCACAAACTCAAACCACACACACCCCTCCCCCCCCCCCTACACACACCACACCTCACAACACACCACACACACACACACACACATCACACATCACACACACTTCACACACACACCACACACACACACACACACACACACACACACATATATATTATATATACCATATATATATATATATATTGATATATATATGTACATATATTCAACTTATTATATGTATTTCGCATTCAGTATATATTCAACAAATTGCCTCAACATGATTTTATGATTTGTACAATGAGAAACTCCGATGGGAAAGCACTTCGTCAAATTGGAAACCCTTCATGAACGAGGACAAGGGAGTGGGAGTAACAGAAAGAGGAACGAAAAAAAAAAAAAAAGGTGTGGGACAAGTTTCTTCCCATATACTCTGTGGTGGAATTTCCATATTTCCATATCGTTGCCGCAAAGAGATTTTTTGCCTGCAGATCTTTGCTAGGGTTCGGTATATAAATAATAAACCTAATCAAATGTGAAACAATTTTGTTTTTAGGTCCGCCCGTCAGCTGAATGCGAAATAGGAAATTGAGACTGAAGACGTACGAATGGTATGATGTCCCACTTGACCTATTCATGTTTTGATGCCCATACTAGGACGATTTCATTTGCTTGAAGGTAAACATTGAAGGGGATGCGATTTTGCTGATGCAGCTTTGCGTTACCCCCCCCATTTTCCTGTTCCATTCCTGATCTAAAGGGTAAGAATTTTTCCATTTCCTAAGCCTGCCCCTAAATTTTTCTTTTTTCTCCTTATGACCACCACCACTCACTAGGAAATGATTGGATAATTGCACAGATTAAACAAAAAAATAATTGCTTTCACTTACATTGCTATACAACCACATGTAAGACCAAATGCTTAAACAAACAAACTCGAATCAGACAATAAACCGTATTTCAAATATTGAAGTAAGTAAAGACAGCACAAACATACACAGGTACGTTCCAGAGAGGGATAGAAAAAGAGTAGTCAGTGTGTGGTGTGTGTGGTGTGTGTGTGGTTTGTGTGGGTGTGGAGGCGCCGTGACGGTTGAGGGGTGTGTGTGTGTGTGCGTGGAGTGTGGGTAATGTGTGTGTGGTGTGTGTGTGCGCTAGCGTGTCGTGAGTGTGTGTGTGTGTGTGCGTGGAGTGTGTGTGTGTGTCGTGCGGCGGTGAGTGTGTGTGTGTGTGTGTTGCGTGAGGTTTGTGTGTGTGTGTGTGTGTGTGTGTGATGTGTGTGTGTGTGTGTATGTGTTTGTGTGTGTATAGTGAGTGTATGTGTGGCCGTAGTTTTGTGTGAGTGTGAATGTTGTTCGTGTGTGTGTGTGCGTGAGCTGTGTGTGTTGGTGTGTGGGTTGCGTGTGCGTGGAGTGTGTGTGTGTGTGTGTGTGGTGTGTGCGTGTGTGAGTGAGGAGTTTGTGTGTGAGTGTGTGTGTGTGTGTGAGTTATTGTGTGTGTGTTGAGAGAGAGACAGATTAGATAGATAGATAGAAGATAGAGATAGAGGAGAGAGCGAGGAGAGATTCAAGAGGATATAAAGAGAGAGATTTCAGGAGAGAGAGAGAGAGAGAGAGAGGAAGAGAGGGAAGGAGAGAGAGAGAGAGAGAGAGAGAGAGAGAGAGAGAGACGAGAGAGAGACGATGAGAGCGAGAGAGAGAAGAGAAAGAGAGAGAGAGGCGAGAGAGAGAGAGAGAGAGCGCGAGAGAGAGCGAGAGAGTGAGAGAGAGAGAGAGGGAGAGAGCGAGAGAGAGAGAGGGAGTAGAGAGAGAGTGAGAGAGAGAAGCGGAGGAGAGACCGGAGAGAGAGAGAGAGAGAGAGAGAGAGAGAGAGATAAATAT
>NC_134784.1:38069165-38070351 GCF_046742065.1 Oratosquilla oratoria
CAACGCGCGGGTAATTTGGCTAGTATATATATACATATATATATATATATATATATATATATATATATATATATATTATATATATATATACAGGGTGTTTCAAAATTAGATAGTATAACTTCAGGACTGTGTTTTCTGCATCTAAATTGAAATAGATCAATGAAAATATATCCTAAAACGTTTGGTTTCCGATTAACAGGCATGTAATGCACTAGCTAAACAAAATGATTATATTTTACAAATGTTACATGTACACAGTATTTTCGAGTGCCTTAGAGCAAATTTTTAAAATGTGTACCCCCTGCCCTGATGCAGGCCTCACATCGACGTTCATGGACTCGCGATCACGCTCCCAAAATCCTTGCGTGTTTTCGTTATTGTCTCGCATTCATTTACAATTTGATTGAGGAGTGTGCCAACATCATCTACCGGAGATGAATACACCAGTGATTTCAAATGGTTTCAAGGGATTTAGTTCAAGTGAAAGCGTAGAGGTAATGTAATTGGTCCGCCTCTTTCTATCTACTGATCAGTAAACCTTCGATCCAGGCATCTGCGGGTTACGTGACTGAAGTGTGCGGGAACACCATCATGCATGAAGTGCAGTTATCGACGAGTGATCGGTGGAACATCGTCCAAGAAATCAGGCATATTGTTTTCCAGGAAGCGCTTGTGCGCATCACCTGTGAGCCTGTTGGGATCCCAATAGCCTATCACCAACAACACCAGCCCAGACGTTGAGTGAAAACCGCTGTTAGTGAGATGATGGAACAATTGCATGTGGATTTTCCTCTACCCATACATGCTGATTGTGGCAGTTGAATATTCCGTTCACAGATCATGAAGTCGGGAAAATTTGGATTTGCAGTGCTGCACTGCTCCATGAACTATTGACACGTTGCAAATGATATAGGTATAACTGTTGTTCTCGCAACACGAAACATTCGAATGAAGAATGGCCAATTCCCTTGCCAACTGTCGTGTGCTGATTTCAGGAGTATCATTCACAATAATCAGTACCTGTTCTTCCTCAGGCGTTATAGACCTTGGTGGTCTTCCTCTGTCGTCAGCACGAGGTTCGAATGTTCAATATTCACGCAGATGGTGATGTATATTCAGAAATGTTTTCCTCTTGGTTTACTTTTATTTCTTGAAGGCGGTATGCTAAATAAAATTAATGTTGTAG
>NC_134784.1:38070851-38073351 GCF_046742065.1 Oratosquilla oratoria
CAATGTATCATTTATTAGTGTGGCGATAGTATAAACAAGGTCAAGACTGCCTTTACAAACGTTAAACAGAAGCTACATCGGACTTGGCCTAGAGCTTCCCAATGTCAACTAGAGCTTGTGTGTTTGTGGGTGCGTACACATACATGCGTGCTTGCGTGCTTGAGTGTCTGTCTGTGTGTGTGTGTGTGTGTGTGTGTGTGTGTGTAGCTAGGAGAACAGTTTCATAAGTTATATTTTTTTACATATATTTTTGTTACCTAATTTCTATCCTTTGATAAGATATATACCTACCAACCTAAATTCTGGATCATACTCTTATGTAACAGTGAGGATGCCTTTAGGTTTCACAATTTACAAATAATGAAAAAAAAAAACTTCTTAAAAAATGGACTTACCTGATTTAAAGTCTGGGTTGTCATAATGGATCTCTAAGAGGAAGTAGGTGGCTCCTTGATTGTCCTCCCCTAACGGGTAACCCACATGATCTGGGTACATTTCACCTGTTCAGTGAAAAATATATGAATAACTACACCATATAAAGAAACAGAATACGAATTTACGGCACTGACATGAACACAGTAGTTAGCAGACTAGAGAACTCTCCAAGTACTCAAGATTTACAGATGCTGTATTCCTGAAACTTTTATGTTTAGTGGCCAAAGGAATGGGGTTTTTAATTTCCAACACCAACACAATAGTTACCATACTATAGTCTAAAGAGATACATCAAGGGATCCTTTATTAGCGAAATCAATGTATTAAGATAGAAAAGGTATAAATTAGGTTCATGATGGAAAGCAATCCTACGAAAAGTAGCAGGTATTTCTCCGAACATTAGATACTTGGAAAACATCCAGTCAATGTATTTCTCCTTTCAAACTCACAAGAAGGATGATGGATGGGTAAAGATGTAGCATATCTTCTTATATTATATATATCTTTTATATATATATATATATATTTTATATAATATATATATAATATATATTACACACGATGTATTATATATATATATATAATATTTGCATATATAGATTATGTATATGTATATATACGAGTATATATATATATGTATATATATAATAAATATATATATGTATTGGTATTTATACTTGATATATATAGATATGTAATTGTATATATATATCTATATTATTGTATATATTAGGTATATATATATATTTATGATATAAATATATATATATATATATATATATAATAATATATATCCACGAGTATTATATATAATATATATTTGATATTATATTTATATATATATATATATATATATGTATATATTTATACTATATTTGTATATATAGATCTGTATATGTATATATAGGGAGTTAGTAACATATATATTAATATATATATATATGATTTTAAAATATATATATATCTGTATGTAGGTATGTATGTATTTATTTATACTGTTATATATAGATCTGTATATGTATATATATATATATATGAATAGATATATATATATATATACATATATATATATATATATATTTATGTATAAATATGTTGTATATAGATTATATATACATTTATATGTATATATACATATATTATGTATATATATATATCTATTAGATATATATATATTTATATATATGCAAAGAAATCACAGACAAACACGTGATTCACAAAATATGCAAATAACCACTAGGAGAAATTAAAACTTGGTAACCGAACGTTTTCGTTTATTTAAGACATCTTCAAACGTAAGTAGGAAGAATCAATAAATCTGTTTAATCAATCAGTCAATCAAGCGTGATAGTAGACTACACCACATGACACCTTGTTCCAAAGTTTGCCATATGTTGTACTGAAATACCATTCCTACTCCATACGGTTATTCCCACACACACTAATTAGACCGGTTTAGATGTGTTATAGTTATTGTCTTAAGATTCAGATGATATTTGTCTCATATTTTTGCACGGGGACAATAGTCAAGGAATATGTGTACATACCTTGCTACGGACCCAATGGGCCCAGCTTATGATAGGTGTGTTGGACATGTACCACGAGGGTGGCATGTTCATGTAACACTGCGAGCCAGCATGGCTTGTTCCACTTCTCCATCAGGAAGGTGGCTGTTGGGCAAGTGGCCCTCGTAGAGGATCATGTGGGTGCACCATGGGGCCACGTTTGTTTCGTCTACAAGGGGTACGTACTAAAGGAAACACAGAATGTTAGGGAAAATAATGCGAAGAGGTTCCCTGGCGAGGGTATTCCTAACTGATTAACCTTGAGCATTTTTCTTTTTTTAACCCCGAAACATTTGATTACATGTAAATCGTACATTTGGGAAAGCGTTTTAACTTTTTAACGTTGTTGACGTTCATCCGTTCCACAAAAGGAGACGCAAATCAACATCTGGCAAAACGTTCCGAATGTTTTGCTTTCGAAATTTATCATTTCACTTTCGTAATGATAAACGTCAAAATCAGAAAACCATGTATGCAATAACAAGGACGTACATGCGAGT
>NC_134784.1:38088351-38090851 GCF_046742065.1 Oratosquilla oratoria
CAAAGTGTGCAAAGATGGTGTGTGGAACAAGAAGGACAGGAGGAAATAGAAGGAAGGGTAGTGAATGGTGGGATGAGGAAACAAAGAAGGTTGTAGAAGAGAAGAAGCGAGCTTTCACAGATTGGTTACAAAATAGGACGAGGGAGTCATTTGAGAGGTACAAAGAAAAGAAAAGAGAAGTAAAGCAAAAGGTAAATGAGGCAAAGAGGAGAGCAGATGTGAAGTGGGGTAAGAGTATGACAGAAAATTTTGAAAGTAATAAAAAGATGTTTTGGAAAGAAATTAAGAGAGGAAGAGGAGGCGAATCAAGTAGAGAAGAAAAGGTAAAAGGTGCAGATGGAGAGATGATGATGGAAGAGAAGGCAGTAAGGGGAAGATGGGCAGAATATTTTAGGGAGTTGCTAAATGTGAAGGAGGATAGGGAGGGAAAGATAGTTGCAGTGGGAAATGCTAAGAAAATGAGAGTGATGAGTGAGGAAAATGGAGGAGAAATAAGGAAGGATGAGGTGAAGGCAGTTGTTAAGATGATGAAAGCAGCTAAGGCACCTGGTCTGGATGAATGCCATGCAGAATGTCTAAAAAAAAGGAGGTACAGTGATGGTGGACTGACTGGTGAGGTTATTTAATGTTTGCTGGAGAGAGGGTAGAGTGCCGGAGGACTGGAGGAGTGCCTGTATAGTTCCACTTTACAAGGGAAAAGGGGACAAGTGTGAATGTAGTAGTTTCAGAGGGATTAGCTTGTTAAGTGTATTTGGGAAGGCTTATGGGAGGATCTTGATTGAGAGGATGAGGAGAGGAACAGAGGAAGTAATTGGTGAGGAACAGTGTGGATTTAGGACAGGTAGAAGTTGTGTAGATCAGATCTTTGTGGTAAGACAAATATGTGAGAAAGCTATAGGAAAGGGGAAGGATGTTTTTTGGGCTTTTATGGATCTGGAAAAGGCTTAGGATAGGGTAGACAGGAAGGCACTGTGGGAGGTTATGCAGATATATGGGATATGAGGAAAGCTTCTAGGAGTAGTCAAGAGTTTTTATGAGAGTAGTAGAGCTTGTGTCAGGATTAGAAATGGAGAGAGTGAGTGGTTTGAGGTAAAGGTGGGACTTCGTCAAGGATGCGTTATGTCGCCCTAGCTGTTCAACTTATACATGGATGGGGTAGTGCGAGAGGTAAATGCAAGGGTAGTGGGTCAGGGATTGGAGATGGTTAAAGAAAATGGAGAAAAATGGGAGGTGAGCCAGCTGTTGTTTGCTGACGACACTGCGCTTGTGGCAGGATCGGAGGAGGGACTGAGGAAGTTGGTGACAGAGTTTGGGAGAGTATGTGATAGAAGAAAGCTAAAGATAAATGTGGGTAAAAGTAAGGTGATGAGATGTACAAGGAGTGAAAGTGGCAGTAGACTGGAAGTGAGCATTAAGGGAGAGTGACTGGAGGAAGTGGATAGTTTTAGATATTGGGTGCAAATGTGGCAGGAAAAGGTGGAGTGAAGGTGGAGGTAGAATGTAGATTGAGAGAAGCGAGTAAATGCCTTGGTGGATTGAAGAGTGTAATGAGGAATAGACATTTGGGAATGGATGCTAAGAGGAGACTGTATGAAGGAGTGATTGTGCCAACAGCACTGTATGGAGCAGAAACATGGAACATAAGAGAGGAAGAGAGAAGAAGTTTGAATGGGTTTGAGATGAGGTGTCTGAGAAGTATGATGGGGGTTACTAGGCTAGATAGAGTGAGAAATGAGGAGGTGAGGAGAAGAACGGGGGTGGTAAGGGAGTTGGGAGATAGGGTTGATGAAAGAGTATTAGGATGGTTTGGACACATGGAAAGAATGAGTGAAGAAAGACTAGTAAAAGAGGTATGGAAGGCATATGTGGTGGGAGTGAACATGAAGGGACGTCTTAGGATGAGATGGATGGATGGGGTGAAGGGGGCTTTGGGGAAAAGGGGAATGTCGATTAAGGATGGACGGGAGAGGACAGAAGATAGGGGTGAATGGAGAATGGTTGTATATGGATGATGTTGTGATGCATGAGGTGGAATGGGTGGGGGGATGGGGGATGAGGTAGTATGTGTGAGCAAAATTTGACGCAGCCAGAAGGGATTTCTCCCCGTCTTCTCCTTTTATGCATGGGGGGACGGAGAGGGGGGGTCGCCGATTTAATGAAGCGGCCTTGCTGTGGATGTGCTGTGTCTTGCGACACTGCTTCTGACCCAGGGCAGTGGACAAGGAACAGGGATGACCCGTCATCCAGGAGGTGCTAAGATGGGAGGGAGGGGGGAGGGGGTGTGGAGTGTATTTAGGGATGGAATGGGTGGGAATGATTTTATGCCTGTTCCTTTTTGGCTACCCCCCTTGTAAGGGGAAAAAGCCTTTGGTATATGTATGTATTGTACGTAATAGAGTAAATGGAAATAATTAGTTAATATAGAAAGGTTTAGATATACATTCAAGGACCTTTAGGGAACAGTTTATATGGCTGTGTTGTAGTATTTTTTCATTTCAGC
>NC_134784.1:38098351-38100851 GCF_046742065.1 Oratosquilla oratoria
AAAGTAAGACTGAATTCCAACCCCTTCATAGGGCAGAGGGTGACCCTACCGTTGAACATACAATAAAAGTGAACGTCTGCTAAAGTAAGGAATGGCTGCACTATATAGACGTGCATTAATAACAATTTCGATACCGAGGAGTTGCCACGGAGGTAGCAAGTCTGGAAGGGGTTGAGATAGGCTGCAAACCCTCCTTTATCGCAGGGTTTTCACAGAAATGAATGATATAGCATGGCGACAGCCAGAATGAAGAGACTGGCGCCACCTGATACAGTGGTTAGTTCATCGAAAGGGGCTATCACGAAGTTAGATAAAACAATCTGGTGGCAGCCTTACACAAGAGACACAAGAGGAAAAGACACTGGTAACAGAAAACGTTAGCTGAAACACCTTTTAACCTTTTCACTATAAAGGTGCTGTCACAGAGGTGAATGGTGACAGTTAGAATGGAGAAAAATGTACCACTCTGTGCAGGAAGGGTTCATCGAGAGATGCTATAACCTTGTGGACACTTGGTGGGAGGGGAGTACCGAGGAGATGCATGAAACTTTCGGAATGGAAGTAGTTACCCATCCTATGATTTACTGTTTATCCCTGAGTTTTATATGTATGTATGTATGTACCGGTATGTATGTACGTATGTATGTATATATTTATGTATGTATGAATGTATGTATGTATGTATGTATGTATGTATATATGCATGTATATGTATGAACAATGAATACTTTAAAGAAAAATACAAAAATACTCAAAAAGAAAATTTATATTTACGAGCTGGAAATCAGAGTATGTTAATATAACGTTATTTTAGGTTAGGCTAGATAAGGTTGGGTTATGCTAAGCTAAGTTGAATTAGGTTAGATAAGGTTAGGTTCATAGATGAAAATATTTGTATCTACGGATTGCAGCACCAAGCTTAACTGGAACATCCTCCACCCCGACATTATGGTTGTACCCCCTAAACAGAAGGAAATAGTCTGGTGTTATTCAGGCTAAAATCTATGGAGGATGCTATCGTGCTGAAAGGGTTTATTTTTTTTTAACTAAAGCGAGCCTTCGAGTAATGTAACACTGTTAAACCCCTTCATTGTGGAGATAGTTTTTTCGCTGAATTAAATATCCTGGCGGCAGGTAACATAAATGACGATAATTGTAAAACACAGCGAAAATGTTAATCGCAATAAGTTCTAGATCGCTGTCAATCCTTTCGTATGACAAGGGTTTTCTTCTCGGCTAAGTACGAATAACAGTGCAGGATTAGATCTTTAAATAAATGTACATATTTTGGTCGGGGGCCACTAATGTCAGGGACCACGGAGGTCATGTTATAGTCCCCGGAAGGCCACAGATGTGCCACAGAACAGAAAAGAATTGCAAAGAAATGCCCTCCACCCAACAGGTTCCAAGATATCAAGGCGCGTTTCCAAAGTCGTTAGGGGCAGGGAGAAGGGGCTATATAAACAGAGGGCGAGGCAATTACGGAGAGAGGGGATTTATGGGAGAAATTGAATATCCAATTACATATGTCAGGACCTAATGAATTGGTTGTTGTTTTGTAGAATAAAACGTTGAGACTGGAGCACATACTTGTAGTAGGCCAATGTTTGCTTCCTTTACTCGAAAACATTGGCTATGAGGTCAGTTGCTGTGAAATTCTCCTTCAGATGATATTTATAATTAACCCAAGAACTCCAATTGTCCGACTTAAAAATTGTGTTCTGACGTACATCATGCAATCTTATTCAATTTGGAAGGAACCTCTGGGCGTTCAGGATTAAAGCCCTTGACAACAACGACGCGTTTGATGACATTTATTTGGTCGGAATCGCGACAAAATTGGGTCTCGATTACGTAAGACCCTCCCTACTTTGTCCTAAGCCTGACCCTTTAGGTGAATTGAACTACCTCGTCTCGGCCAAACAAAGATGTATAAACCACTGTTGCAGGCATCCAAATCTGATCCATAATACATGGGATCTATACAGAAATAATGTTCATTGTATAGTATTCAATGATTTTCTACTTAGTTACATTTTTACAACGAAAATATATTTTTTGAGAGCAAAAATATCAATACTAAAAACAACGGCAATTATATTTGCATAATTCTTATGTACAGCTGTGGCTAATAGTACTTGAGCAGATAATGGTGGAAAGCCAATACTGGGCAGAGGGTTCAAACAAGTTGAGTTTCAACATCCCTTCCATCGTGGTTGCTCTCCGGTGAACGGGTTGATGATTTTTATTTGGGCGGAATAGTGAACGAGTCATTGAATTGTAAGTAATCATCACAAATTGCTTCCCCCCACTCTTTTTGATATCATAATTACAAGATATATCTCTATGTATCGAATATACATGATATGTAATGAGTAAAATATAATGAATAACCTATATTACGGCACGTAACGGCTCCACTCTAAATGATGAAGTGCAAATCAAAAGTATATACGCTCATCTTTTGTTTTAGCGGACAAAAAGGGGGAACATTGGTCTG
>NC_134784.1:38105851-38115851 GCF_046742065.1 Oratosquilla oratoria
ACATGCCGGGATATCGGTTAACAATCACATTTTTACTCATTGTATATGATAGGTATTCCATACACAGAGCTATCCTTTGTAATCATAATATAAAAAAGCGTAAGACAAAAAGCTTGCTCATACATTAATTGCGATTCCCGGACCTACTTACATAACTACCAAAAATTTGTTGACAGAAGAGCGATCACATCGAGAAGGGCGTGGAAAGTTATCTTGTATGAACGCCCTGGCCAGTATTGTTTGCGGCTCTCCAGTACTATTTGTCGTAGACTATCAGCCAAGGCAGATGAAAAAGAAACGATATTTCCTCGGGCTGAATGATAAAGAAAGAATCCTTCAGGTTTGGGACTGCCCCACTTAGCCAAATCAAGTTATCTAGCGACAATTCTTTAAGGTAGTGTCGTGTCGCTTTATAGAGTAGGTGAAATTTTTTGTTCAAATATGTGTTTAATGAATATAGGTATAAATACCCCTTACATTAGCGTGTAATTCCTCAGGGTATTGTGTTCTTCCCATGTATATATAAGGCATAGTGAATATTTAATGAAGATATAGTGAGCTCAAGTGAAGCTCTAATTACTTAATGGAAAATCCTTCGACGTCATTCAGCTTGGTATGAAATAAAAGTTTAGAGTCTGGGGAACAAATCTTATTGAGCACATTTTTTCAAATTAATATCTCTGATTTTTTCTTATTAATTTGTTTCTCTAAATAATAAAAAAAATGCTGCAAAATTCAGGTTTCATAAATAATTTTTTAATTCAAATTTCTTTAATTAAAAAAAAAAAAAGAGCATGATGTTTTCTTTCAAATGAAACAATAATGACAAAAATCCATAAAGAACAACCGAAGATATTACAACAAAAAGAACAAAAACATAAACTTTAGAGGACGGGGGGTTTAAAATATCGCGACAATTTTTCGCGACCATTTTTTGATGGTTGCGATGTATAGCAAATCTCCAATTTCCTCTTCTTTGCTGATGAGGTGTGAGGTGACGATGAGGGGTGACGGCCCAGCCATCTATACAGTAGCTTGTACGCTCCAAGGAGTCCGCTCAGGGTGTGGTATACGTCGTGATCTACTACTATTCATTCTGCCAAATCTTCCTTAGTACATGCTTCTCCCTCTCTTATTTCCCATCTATGTGCAATTTTATATATATATATGTTAGGGCAATAAGCTCTATTCGCAACAGATCTTCGATTGCCCTACGTGGGCGTGGTTGGTAAAAGCTTGCGGAGTGCTGGGTGCAGCTGTGCTGCTTCTCTCCTCTTTTTCCTTCTTCTTGTTTCTATTTCAGGCACTCACGGGCCCTCTCTATATTCTGCCGCTTCACTCTCTTGTTTCTTGTTAATTTTTTCATAATCACAGCAACAATACAGGGCGAGGAATCAAAACTTTTGCGTACGGTGAGAGCGTCAGTAGCGACGTCACCTTACTTTGACTTTTTTCAAGAGTACCTGTGCCCTATCTACTGCCTTTGTGGGGTATGCTGGTGGGAGGAGTTGCCAAATATCTCCATAAACACAATTCTGTAAAAAAAACAAAAAAAAACAACAACAACGAAATAGCTATAGAAATGTTGACGCTATTTCAATATACAGAATGTTTTTTTTTATGCAATGGGGTTGCCAGAGGTTGCCAATATTTTATCTATTTTATGCTGTATAAAAAATAGAAACGAAATACAGTTGTATAACTTTGTATGAGTGTTGCCACCATCATAGAGATTCTTTTGAAATGTTTACCTAAAATTCGCTCATGTACCAGAATTTTTCGAATGATCGCTGGCGACGTTTCCTTAAAGGTGTTGGTTTCTCAAACATCAGATAATTTTGTTGAGCATAGAAGAGGCTCTCGTGACACAATTGTCTGAAGTCTCCGGGTTACATCTGTTAGCTCTATTTAAATATTTTGTCCTCACCAACTCCGGACATCTTCATTCAATTCAAAGGGATCTCTTGTCAACGAAGCGTCATAAATGTATCTCGACTGTGACATTCCCACTAGCAGTTTATTTTCGGATGCACGCTGTTCGAGTACTGATGTTTCCACAAACTACAGTTCTACAGATTCTACCATCTGCATTCTCAAATCCCTATTTCTCATGAAATGTTTAATCCCTCAAGGCATTTAATTGCTTCTCTCAAAGTTTGAGAAGTATGGATAGAGTGAAAAACAAATTGAGGAAGAGCGCGGGAGTGGAAAAGATGACAGATAGGGCTGATGAAAGAATATTGGGATGTTTTGGACACATGGAAAGGATGAGTGAAGTAAATTAGTAAAATATATGTGGAAAGCAGAGGTGGAGGGAGTGAATATGATGGGACGGACGAGGATGAGATGGATGGATGAGAAAGAGGGGAATGTCTATTGAGGAAGGAAGGGAGAAGGCCTGAGACAGGGGTGAGTGAGGAGTGGCTGTGTATAGATGATACTGTTATTCAAGGAAGGGGAAGGCGGGGGATTGGGGTAGGGGTGCTTATGTGTGAATGATATTTATTTCGACGCAGCCCGAAAGGATTTCTACCCGTCTTCTTTTGTTCTGCATGAGGGGTCGCCGATTAAGTGAAGCGGCTTTGCTGTGAATGTACTGTGATTTGCTACATTGCTTCTGACCGAAGATAGTGGGTGGGATACAAGGATGACCCGTCATCCATGAGGAGCTAAGATGAGAGGGAGGAAAGGGTGGTGGATGGGAGTGGAATGGGTAGAAGTAAGTACATGCCTTTGACTCGGCTACTTTCCTTATAAGGAAGAAAAGCTCTTGATATGTAGATAGACCATCTGGATATTATACTGTTCTTCCATAAAACTCTGCTATTTGTGGCCTTCTCACAGGGTTCTCACTTTGTAAGCACATATTCTCATCTTATTATTGTTGTTTATGTTCAAGATTTAGATCTACTTAGAGAGTGCTTATATACATTTGGTGGCACACTGCTCGTAAGCACAATAAACTATACACTTGGAGCTTTAGGTGGCTCTGATCTAACAGGAACACCCGCTTTTACATTAGTTGTACTCTCTGTGGTTGTGTGGGAGGTTGTTGCAATAACCTCAACCTTCTTTATAATGACGGTACTCATTACATCTATGAGGAATTTCACTTTTCGGCACCAAGGATGTGCCGGTTAGCAATGAGTCCTACGGCTCCAAGGATACACGAGCTGAGCTTCGTCTCATATGTCATACAAGAGCTGTTCGATATGGGTAGCCCTGCAGAGAATTTCAGCTCTCAGTCGGCATAATTCTTGTTGTCATTAAAATGCTCAAGCGTATTCACGTAATCTACCCTACCCTAATTCAACCTTACTAAACTAACTTAATACTATTAAGTCCAATTCAGCTAGTGACCTCTCTCTCCCTCTCTCTCTCTGTCCATGTGCCTACCTGTCTGTCTGTCTGTCTGTCTGTTTCTCTCTCTCTCTCTCTCTCTCTCTCTCTCTCTCTCTCTCTCTCTCTCTCTCCACTTCTGGACGCTGGAGCCATCCAAAGTAATTTCATCTAGCGTTCGCCATTACATCCCCTCTATGTTGGTGAAAGGGACAAAGAGAGAACGTCTCCACAGGCATGCAGCTCTTGTCTCCCCATTTCATAAACTCCACAACAACGGCTTTCACTAGCACCAATTTCAACAATTATCTTTACCTCTTCTTCAACCACCATTATATCTAGTTTCTTCCACCCAACGTATAAATGAATATTAGATTTCTTTATCTACTACCAAATCCTTCCTTACTACTAAGAAAAGTAACTCCATTTAGCTTCACCATTCCAACACTACTTTGCATCAAAGTCCAGAAAACACAAATATCTTCCACCACTATAGCTCCTTACATAATTAGTGCCAATTATTACCACACCTGCAATCACGCTACCATTACCATAAACGAAACTCAAGACCGTTATTGTTACCACTACCATCTAAATCATTATTAATGACACTTGCTTCCTCTATGAATGCATTACCTACTTTTTTCTGCCGTAGGGTATTTCACTCGTCTGTGGCGCTAAATCGATACCATAAGGTTGATTTATCTTAATTAAGAAACCTGCCCCCAGCCATCACCACAACCACCATCACCATCACAACCATCATGACAACCTCCTCAGCACCACTATCATCACCAACAACAACACTATCACCATCATCACCACCACTTTTATTACAACCACTACCATTTCTACCAGGACCACAACCACTAATGTTATCACCACCACCACTACTACCACCATCACCACCACTTACACCACCACCGCCACCCCCCTAACCCCACACCCACCATCACTTACATTACCACTACCATCACCACCACCACCACCACCACCACCACCACCACCAACACAATCGCCACGAAAGGGAACACGGTGATTCTGAGCTAAAGCGCCATGGTCTGACGAATAATGTCACGGCATTTCAGTAGCAGATTAGGAAACGAGATAAGAAGGATAGATCATGAAAGTGCCTATATATTAGCAAAGGAGAAACTTTGTCATCAAATTTTTAACCATTATTGAACTTGAAAAAAAGAGTAGTGACGTCTTCACAAACAATCATGTCAGATCAACGAAACGAAATTTTTCAAAGAAAAAGAAGAATGAAGAGAGAAGACTTAATCAGTTCATCCTATTAGTAATAAGATTTTCATAGTATCTTCATATCAGAGTGGAGTTTCAACAGATTATGTTAAGTTGCCTGTTTATATATCAACGCTTTGCTTCACCCAGTTTCTCCACAATTCCATACACCTGGAATATCTTCCACAATGCCTTCCAGTCTAAAAAAAAAAAAAAAAAACTTTTGATAAAATCTTCTAGCATATTTACCAAATCACAATGATCTGATTCATGCAACCCCTACCTCCCCTAAACCTACACTGTTCCTCCCCAATTATTCCCTTTATTCCTCTCCTAATCCTCGCAATCAATATCCTCCCAATTACTTTTCTAATTACACACACAAAATAAGTTGATCCCCTTAAAACCATTGTATTCATGTGTCCTCTTTCTCTGTGTAAATCGGAAATATATACTCCACTATAGTTGATCCTGTAAATAAAATAAAATCTCTCTCTCTTTCTCTCTCTCACTTGTTTATTCAGGATAGTAGTTTATCCAATATGACCTCTAATGCTCTCTTTAATATATATATATATATATATATATATATATATATATATATATATATATATATATATATGTATATATATATATATATGTGTGTGTATGTACATATATATATATATGTACATATATATATATATTATATACATATAATATATATGTATATAATATATATATATATATATATATATGTATATATATATACACATATATTCATTCAGGTAAAACATGTAATACTAGGAAAGCCTTTTCTGAATTAGGGAACCTCAAAATTCCCTTAAAGTTTGGAAGTGGGTAGAAACAGCTTCGCCACCCGTGTAGTTAATGAATGGAATAAACTTCCTGTAGAGGGAAGAAAGGGAATGAGGAAGGGAATGAGAAGAATGAGGGGAGGAATAGAGAAAGAAAGAGGAGAGAGAAAATTAGAAGGAGAGGGAGAATGAAAAGGAGAAGCGTAGGAGAAGCTTTAAGAATCATTTAGATAAACACCTAAGCAAGATGCTGTAATGACTATCATTTATTTTATATTATTGGTTTATTTGTTTTGTTAAACTTTGTCCGATTGTTTATTATTATTTGTTTGATTCTCATTTATTATTAGTTATATGTCAATCTATTATTATTTACTATTTACCCATTTGTTTGTTATTCAACTATAATTATGCATTTATTTGTGTATTTTATTTATTTACATTATTATAGTTTTTATTTATTTATTAATTAATTTATTTATCGTTATTGAGATTTTTTCGCATCTGACCTAGATATGGACCAAAAGGTCTCCTGTCGGCATGCTCCGCTTTTGTAATCCTTTGTAATCCGCCTTTGTAATTGGTTGGATTTTGTCCAGATAAGGATAGCAGCAACTTTGGTGACAAAGCCGTTGTGAAAACTGGATCATCTATAGATTGTTTATAATCATTATTGGCTAAAGTGGGCACTATAGGTTCCACGTACCCAATGGGTATTCTTAAACCCTTTTTTTACGACGACACTTTCTCCGTGTCGTCGCTCCCCTCGGTAGAAAAACGGTTATGACCCATCTCGATAACTCTGTCCATACCTTGTGACACTTTTCTTTACAATTCGGATGTCAGTTGGGTCATTTATTCATCTTCGCTATACTTCCTCGGTAACAAAAGCTTCCAGTTACTTTATTTTATACATATCTTATGATACAAATAGAAGATACATGAAGCTGCTTGCTCCATACCCAAGATATTTTATTTCTCGCCAAAGATCATCCATTTGTCGTGAGAGGGCACGTCATTCCTATAAGAAATAAGTTGCTAGTGAAAATAGTCAGATACTTTTTGAGAGAGATAAATTGCTTTTCTGAGACATCTGATGCTTATCTTGTGCGATTATATCTTTATCATGGGAGATTAATCATGTACTGTGAATTTCTCAGTATATGTCAGGTGTTTATAAAAGCTCGAATATTTCTCTGAGATTAGATTTTTTCTGACAGAATATCTATAGTGATAGATCAGTCTATTCCGACATGAAATCAGGTTTTTTTTTTTTTATAAAGATAATTTATTTCTCGAAAGTGCTGGTGTTCCTTGTGAGGGATAGGTACCTCCTCCAGAGAAATGATATATTTTCTGTAAAATACGTCATATATTTAGAGCGAAATGTGTCCCACAATAGAGTAGTCTTTGGCACTGAAGGATCTTGGCGCGAGCTCGTTAGGCTGGAAAGATCTACACGCTGCCGGGATGGCCCTGGGGACTTGCCAGGCTTCAGGCAGTGAAGGAGAAGAGAGAGAGAGGGAGAAGAGAGAGACAGACAGACAGACAGAGAGAGAGACAGACAGAGAGAGAGAGAGAGAGAGAGAGAGACAGACAGAGAGACAGACAGACAGACACACACACACACACACACACACACACACACACACACACACACACACACACACACACACACACACACACACACACACACACACACACACACACACACACACACACACACACACACACACACACACACACACACACACACACACACACAGAGAGAGAGAGAGAGAGAGAGAGAGTGAAGGAGGCGGAGGACTAGTGGGATGAGTGGAGAAAGAAGAGAGAAAGAAGGGGAATAGGAGGAGGAAGAGGAGGAGGAGGAAAAGAAAGAAGAGGAGGAGAAGGAAACAAAGGGGAGGAGAACGAGAGTTAAAGAAAAGGAGGAGGACAGGAAAAAGAGAAGGGAAGAAAGGGAATGAGGAAGGGAAGGAGAAGAATGAGGGGAGGAATAGAGAAAGAAAGAGGAGAGAGAAAATTAGAAGGAGAGGGAGAATGAAAAGGAGAAGCGTAGGAGAAGCAATAGAAGGGAAAGGAGGATAAGGAAAAGGAGGAGAAGGAGGAGAAGGAACATGAGAAGGAGCAGGAAAAGGAAAAAAAAGAGAAGGAAAAGGAGAAGTAGAAGGAGGATAAGGAGGAGGAGAAGGAGAAGGAGGAGACGGAGAAGGAGAAGAAGGAGGAGAAGGAGAAGTAGGAGAAGAAGGAGAAGGAGGAGAAGAAGAAGAGGAAGAAGAAGGAGAATGAGGAGAAGGAGAAGGAGAAGGAGACGGAGAAAGAGAAGGAGAAGAAGGAAAAGGAGAAGAAGAAAAAGGAGAGGGAAAATGAGAAGGAGAAGGAGGAGGAGAAGGAAATTAGTATTTGAGGAGCCTTTTGACAAATATTCGTCGTTTGCTAATCTACATTCTAAGACCCAGCATACAGCGCCATCCTTTAGTATTAGTTCCGATGACGTCATGAGTTATGTACCAACCCAAGCGTCCTATAGCAAAACAGACTATATTCAGCAATATGATTTTTTCATCGTCTTTTGAAGGTAGTCTCGACTCCTTAGATACTCGTATCTCTGACAATAGCCAAGATGTACGAGTATGGATAGACGGCATAGTTATGGGCTATCAATTTGAACCGGAATATCTCCGAAAAAGTTTTCATATTGTTGCATCATTGATGCTTACTTGTGTGCATGTTGGTTCTGCAATGTAGACGTGACGCATTCCATGTCTTCTCAGTGCGCTCCTACACAATCCTGACGCACATTTACACTACGCCTCCTAGATGCCACAATTATGTCTACAACGTAGGACAAATATTTTTTTTTTTCGTCTCGGCTCAAGTGTGCCAGTAAAAATGTTTACTATGGTGATTTCTTACTACTAGATTAAACTAACTATTCTTTACGAGACAAGGTAGATAGATTATTTTAGATTGCTTACACATTCATAAAAGGAAAGCTTCACTACAAGTATCGCTGAGAACACATCAATCTGTCCCAGTAAATAACAAGTGTTTAATTTATTTCTCTACTGTTTAGCCAGTATTGTGTCTCTGAATTCAGAAAGTCTCCAGTTTCAATAATTAGAAAGTTAAACTTTTTGCTGTCTGTACGAGAACGTGGTTTTATGTAACTTGAATTACATGATCAATGATATCGGAAGCTCT
Organism: Oratosquilla oratoria; assembly: GCF_046742065.1. Taxonomy (NCBI): domain Eukaryota; kingdom Metazoa; phylum Arthropoda; class Malacostraca; order Stomatopoda; family Squillidae; genus Oratosquilla; species Oratosquilla oratoria. The sequence goes on from NC_134784.1 coordinate 38,114,440, forward strand.
GACAACAACCTGTCTTCCTAACTAACCTATCTAATTAGCCTATTATTATTATTATCATTATAATTTTTATTGTTATTATTATTATTATTATTATTATTATTATTATTATTATTATTATTATTATTATTATTATTATTATTATTATTATTATTATTATTATTATTATTATTATTATTATTATTATTATTATTATTATTATTATTATTATCATTGTTATTATCATTATTATTACTATTATTATTATTATTATTATTATTGTTATTATTATCATTATTATTATAATTACTATTATTATTATCATTATTATTATTATTATAATTATTGATATTATTATTATCATTATTATCATTATTATTATCATTATTACAATTATTATTATTATTATTATTATTATTATTATTATTATTATTATTATTATTATTATTATTATTGTTTATTATTATTATTATTATTATTATTATTATTATTATTATTATTATTATATTATTATTATCATTATTATTATTATTATTATTATTATTATTATTATTATCATTATTATTATTATTATTATTATTATTATTATTATTATTATTATTATTATTATTATTATTATTATTATTATTATTATTATTATTATTATTATTATTATTATTATTATTATTATTACTATTATCATTATTATCATTATTATCATTATTATTATTATTATTATTATTATTATTATTATTATTATTATTATTATTATTATTATTATTATTATTATTATTATTATTGTTATTGTTATCATCATTATTATTAATATTGTTATTAATATTGTCATTATTATTATTATTATTATTATCATCATCATCATCATCATCATCATCATCATCATCATCATCATCATTATCATCATCATCATTATCATTATTATTATTATTATTATTATTATTATTATTATTATTATTATTATTATTATTATTATTATTATTATTATTATTATTATTATTATGATTATTATTATTATTGTTATTATCATCATTATTATTACTATGATTATTATTATTATTATTATTATTATTATTATTATTATTATTATTATTATTATTATTATTATTATTATTATTATTATTATTATTATTTTTATTATTATTATTATTATTATTATTATTATTATTATTATTATTGTTGATGAGTGAGGAAAATGGAGGAGAAATAAGGAAGGATGAAGTGAAGGCAGTTGTTAAGATGATGAAAGCAGGTACATAAGAACATAAGAACATAAGAATAAAGGAGACTGCAAAAGACCATAAGGCCTACACTAGGCAGCTCCGTATCCATCGCCACCTGTCATCCCCATCCATAAAGTTGCCTAATCGTTTTTTAAAACAACTGATAGTTTCAGCGCTTACTACATGGTTACTAAGTTTATTCCATTCATCGACCACCCT
>NC_134784.1:38120851-38123351 GCF_046742065.1 Oratosquilla oratoria
ATATTTTCTTGAACGATCAATTGGTCGCCAGTAAATTGTTCAAAATAATTTGGTTCACGGTTGAATACTTATATTTTCACTGATCGTTAAATACTCATTTTCCTTATAATTATCATCTATTTCTATTTCAATATTTCTGTAAACCTCGTACCTAAAAGATGTATATAACTTTTGTAGAAAGCGAAAAAGAAAATTATGTTCGGGTGGATATTCATATATTAAAGACAAAACAGTAAACATTAAGATTGGGAAACGTGAAAAAATATTAATGTTGAGCACGTATTATCACTGTCAATGATAGTATCCAGAAATAAAATGGGAATCACAACCAAGCAGCAGATGCTGCTGAAATTGTTGAAAGTAAAAGAACATGCAACAAGTAGTCAAGAAACACATTCTATTATATCATGTCCTTCAATGGAAGCAAGTGGTGTTGCACTAGCAAATATGAAAAGAATCATATGCAATTTACGCTCAAAGAAAAATGCTGGACTTGCATAACTGTACCATAATAACAGAGTAAATAATGGTAATAATATATTTTGTATTTATTTCTTTTTCAAGAGGAGCCAAGAAAAGAGGGAGAGAGGGGTGGTGAATGGGAGTGGAGGATGTGGGGATGAAATGGGTGGAAGTGGATTCATGCCTTTGACTTTGATTACCTCCCTTGTAAGGGGGAAAAGCTCTTGGCATATGTATGTTTTTAAGTATGAAGATTAACAAATGTATAAAAAATGTAACCGTTCTTAGCTACCAGTTGTTCAATCAACATTAAATAATAAAAATGTAACCATTGTTCTATCTTTTATCTTCTTTTTGGTTATTCTGCACTATTTTCGAGCAATGTGTCTTTCGAGTTATTGATAACTCGAAAAATAAATGTTCGAGCAATTTATTTCGACTGCTTGGTTTCGAGCAACTTGTTGTCGAGCAATTGATTTCGAGAAATTTGCCATATAACTTAGGCAGCAGCCCACACGACTGAACATCCATGTTCAGGATTAACCTTGTTCACCCCACATAGAGAGAGATGGCTAGAAAAGGTACCCTAGCAATGGCATCTCTAAACTTAACCTGGCTAGGAAACCGCCCCCATCGAGGTCACCTGAATGGGACATGAACGATAATAATAACAACAAAACAGTAGTAAGGAAAGTACAATAGGCCTTTCAAAATCAAAATACCTATATTGTATGCCCGTTCCACCTCACAACACATCCTTGTCCACGGAGCTACAATGGTAATAACGGAGCATTAGCCCACCCTCATCACAGATGTTAATAATCACTTGGGGACGTTATCAACAAAGTACCACAAACAATGACTGCAACCCCAGCCCGATTGATCGGCACAGAATTCCCAAGCGTAACAAAATCATATGGCTGTCTTCACATAAACGTAAATGGCATTTTGAAACAGCAATAGAACCCTTAATAATAAGACACTCGCCTCACGCATGGCCACGTCATGATTGGAAATGACACTCCCACCTGATAAAAGACCCTCAAAAAAAAAAAAAAAAAAAAAAAAAAAAAAAAATGAAAATAAAGGGGGGGAAATGTATGGCAAGCCCTAAAATCAAGAACCTGAGACTTGAAAATGATGCATAAAAACTGAAATAAGAACAAATATAGTATGAAAATATTGAAACAAATCATCAAACTCTACATGAGAAAGAGATGCCGATACTTAAAGGAGGATAGCAAACAAATTCCAACAATAGGAAATGTAAATAAGCATTACAAAGGAACAGCAACTCAGACTAAGTATTATTTAAGTAACGGTTACTATTCAATTAAAACTGACAGCACAGTTATATGGTACTCCAGACTCAACTCCGTCAAGATGAGTGGATCACTCAAAGTCTTTATAAAGCCTCATTTACATCGGGATAGTTTAGTAGGCGCTAGTGATACCTGCAAGTTGACTTAGCCTGCGAGTAAGTGTTGACACTTGGATAGTCTGAACATAAAAACATAAAAACATAAGAATGAAGGAGACTGCAAGAGACCATAAGGCCTACACTAGGCAGCTCCGTATCCATCACCACCTGTCATCCCCATCCATAAATTTGTCTAATCGTTTCGTCGACCACCCTATTAGTAAACCAATTCTTGTCTATTTCCTTCTTAAATCTAAATTTGTCCAGTTTATAACCATTGCTGAGAGTCCTGCCCTGTTGTTTTGATATGATGAACTTGTTTGCATCACCCTTATTAAAGCCTTTAATCCACTTCAACACCTCTATTAGATCATCCCGCACTCTGCGTCTTTCCAGAGAGTGTAAGAGGTGCCTAAGCTTCTCTTCGTAAGGCAAATTTCTGTGTCCATGTATCATTTTGGTCATTCTTCTCTGTACTGATTCTAGTGAATTGATGTCCATTCTGTAGGACGGAGACCAAAATTGTACCGCATAGTCAAGGATGGGTCTAACTATCGCTGGATAGAGTTTAATAATTACCTCTGTACTTCTATTCGTTACCGTCCTAGCAATGAAACC
>NC_134784.1:38138351-38140851 GCF_046742065.1 Oratosquilla oratoria
AAAGTGGATAGTGAAAAAGATCTCGGCGTAATTATCAGTAACGACCTCAAATCATCCAAGCAATGTATTTCAGCCTCTGAGAAAGCAAATAAGATTCTGGGACTGATTGCGCGATCTTTTGATTTCAAAAGTCCATCATTCATTAACAAGCTATATAAATCGTTAGTTCGTCCACATTTGGAATATGCTGTTTCCGTATGGTCACCGAATCTCATTAAAGACATTGACAGACTGGAAAAAATACAACGGCGAGCCACAAAACTGATTCCAAATATCAAAAATAAATCATACGAAAATCGACTTAAGCACATGAATCTGTTTTCCCTAAAAAAGCGTAGACTCAGAGGTGACTTGATACAGGACTTTAAGATTTTAAAGGGAATTGACAACATCAAAAGTGACCAAATTTTCACATTGAATGAGAATCAGACAAGAAACAATGGTCTCAAACTATCCGGAAATAGATTAAATTTGGAAGTAGGTAGAAACAACTTTGCCAACCGTGTAGTTAATGAATGGAATAAACTTCCTGCACAGGTAGTGCAATGTAGTTCAGTTCGAAGCTTTAAGAATCATTTAGATAAATACCTAAGTAAGATGCTGTAATGATTATAATTTATCTTATATTATTTGTTTTTGTTTTGTTATCATTTGTCTGTCTGATTTTCATTTATCATTAGTTATATGTCAATTTATTATTTACTATTTACCTGTTTGTTTATTATTTTAACTATACCTATGCATTTATTTATGTATTTTATTTGTTATTTACATTATTATAGTTTTTATTTATTATTTTATTATTAATATGATTTTTTTTTTTTTTTTTGCATCCGACCTAGATATGGATCAAAAGGTCTCCTGTCGGCATGCTCCGCCTTTGTAATCCTTTGTAGGAGGGGAAATTATACATTGGACCTTTCTCCTTGATTTTCTTACGAATTCTTCTACGTGATTCTCTTAGGTACACCAAGGGACTCCCGTCGAGAACACGCCCTAGGTAAGTTTTGGAGTGACGCCGTTATTTCTTTAGTCTAATGATCTTTAACTTTATATTTAAGATCCCCGCAAATGGCGTGATCTTACAATCTTAAATAAATTGAATTTTCTCCTTCTCCACTCTTTTTTAATCAGATTCGTTGTTACAAGTCTATATGCAATATTGTTTACCTAGGCAATCTCGAATCTCTGCATAATTGACTTAGTTTACAGGTCAGCAAAATATGTACACGTCACAAATGGATATCAGGCCTCCGGCCATTTTTATAACTCAAACCGAACAGCGAACTTATGCAATCCCTCGCCTACGAACTGTGCCGTTTACAAACATCCTAACAATAAAAATACAATCATCACCATCAACCCCACTTTCTACCTATTTCTCTTCCAGCCTCTTAGAATGTATGTATGCATGCCTGTATGTATGTATGTATGTATGTATGTATGTATGTATGTATGTACTGTATGTATGTATGTATGTATGTATGTATTTGTGTATGTATGTATGTATACATGCATGTATACATGTATGTATGTATATGAACGTGAAAATTTGGAGCTTAGGATTCATATTGGTGAGGAGAGTAAAGCACCAGACTCGATTTGAAGGGTTTATTAAGCACTTAATAAACGCTTCAAATAGAGTCTAGTACTCTACTCGATAAGTCCGAGACAAAACGCCACATGCCCAAGCATAAGACATCTTGTCACAACACGACATCAGAGGCTTCCTCTAGCAGGTGACATTTCATCACTGCCTGAGTATATGTGTATATATATATATATATATATATATGTATATATATGTATGTATATGTAAATATATATGTATATACATATAAATGTATGTATATATATATATATATATATATATATATATATATATATTATTCTTAGTAATAATTTCAGGACAGGAGAGGGAATCGGAAACACGATATAAGCTTTGTTTTTTTTGTTATCGACGTTTCGAGTCTTTGATCTTTTTCAAGGTAACTACGTTTAGAGGATAGATACACAGTTGCACATATATGTTATGTCGGTAATTCATTCATTCTCTGTTTCGTCTCCTCCAATCACTGGTCGCTAATATAGCTGCTGGAGAGGTCATGTAATGAATCTGTCTCAGTCGTTATTGGATTTGTTTTTATTTATTTCCACAGTTTTTAGTTTTTTTTTCATTTTCTTGTTGAGTTGTTGGTGTAGTATTTCTATGCTTTTCAAATCGGGTAGGTGTCCTGCTTTGCCTTTGTGTGTCATAAGTGAGTTACTAGTTCTGTGTGATCTGACGTCATTTTTGTGATGTTGTGTCTGTTTTGTCCTTGTACGTTTCCACCAGCATTCTGGAAGTTGTTAATTTTCTTTCTTGTGTTTTCTATTTTTCTAATTATATTCTTCCTTTGGATAGGGCATTTGTTTAAGTTAGTAGGCTTCCGTAATACATTCATGGTAGCCTACTAACTTGTCCAGAGGAAGACTTTGCACTTCCAGCTAGTTATATTGG
>NC_134784.1:38148351-38155851 GCF_046742065.1 Oratosquilla oratoria
ACTTTTCAGGCAGGTTGATGGTGTAGCTATGGGTTCCCCACTCGGGGTTCTCTTTGCTAATATGTACATGGCCTATGTTGAGGAGAAGACTTTTCACCATCGACCTCCTCCAGGAATTTATGCCAGGTATATAGACGACATTTTTATCACAACCAGTTCACAAGAAGACGTCACTAGCTTGATTTCTACATTTCAAGATTACTCCTGCCTGGCTTTCACACACGAGCAAAGTGTAGAAGGACATCTTCCCTTCCTCGACTTAGACATCAGCAAAGAGAGAAAGGGTTTCAACACCAAAGTCTACACCAAAGACACCAATATAGGCCGTTGCCTTAATGCTCGTGGTGAATGCCCTGCAGCTTATAAAAGATCAGTAGCTGCAGCATACGTCAACAGAGCTCTGACACATTGTAGTAGTTGGAGGGAGACGCATAGGGAACTCGACCGGATCAGACAACTCCTTACCAACAACGGATTTCCCGACCAGATGATCGAAGGTGTTATCAAGAAGAAACTTGATCAGTATGCCACACCAGCCCAGGCCCCAAATCAGATCAACAATGAAATAACTATTTACCACCAGAATCACCTTCACAGCCAATATATGGAAGAGTGTGATGCCATTAAAGGCATCATAAAAAGAGGAGTTTTTCCCACAGACGCAGACACGACAATCAACATAAGAATTTACTGTAAGCCAAACCTGACTAGGTTCCTAGTTATGAGAAACAACACAACACCAAAAATCCCGAAGGAAGCCTCTACCAATGTAGTTTATAAGTTTTCTTGCCAGGAGGGCTGCTGTGACGGCTCCTTTTCCTACATTGGTAGAACCTCCACCACACTAAGAAGACGTCTCCAATACCACCGCAACCAAGGCTCTATCTTCCAACACTTCATTGACCACCACGACATGAAGCCACCACTTAACACATTAGTACACAATACAATTATACTCCACAAAGAAACAAATTTCAAAAGACTGCAGATTGCTGAAGCTGTTGCTATTACTACTCAGCGGCCCTCCATCAATGTACAGCAAGCTGCAGATTTCATCCTCCCGTCAGCCCGCCCCCAGGAACATCATGCCCAACAAAAACAACAAGATCAAGGTGCATCAGAACCCCTACTAGAGCGATACCTCCACCAAAACCCTCAGCAACATAAAAATTCCCAGCCCACAGGATCCCAAACAAGAAGTCGAGCGAGACTTTCCTCCACAAGCTCCGGAATAAGACTGATGTTTTTCCCTACCTCTCCCAGTGACCTCCCCCAGGGCCCCCTTCCGACATCGCCCGCTTCTCCAAGTGACCTCCCCCAGAGACTCCTGTCGTCCTCGCCTTCCACTAGTGACCTCACCTAGAGATTTCACTTGGCAACTCCTCCTTCTAGTGACCTCACCCAGAAACTTCTTCCTCCAGTGACCTCTCCCAAGGTTTGCGATGACCTCTCCCAATACCCTTACCATCCTGCTTTTTAAGGACTGACAGTCGGCCAGAGACTATTATCAGATGCTTCATCTTCGTCGATAGCAGACCTAGTTAACCTTGGAATTTATAGATCTTCTCACCCTGAAGAAGCCTCCGTGAGAGGCGAAAAGACTTAAGTTTTCGGTGTTTGTGTCAACAGCTTTTGTACTGTTACATTGTGTTATTATAACCATTGGCATTCAGCAGCGCCTTTTACTGCACCTCTTCTCCATGATTTTGAAATCATGAATGATTATGTTCACACTTTGAACTGTGAAGACAGAAAAATATTCTTCAAACTGAAGAATTTGAATCTTAAGATAGCCAAAGCTATTAGCGCAGTTGACTTCAATCAAAATTGTCTACGTGAAAACCTGTGCTCTAGAAATACAACACCACCCTTGCCAGATTAACACTAAATGAGAACATCAGAATCATCTACAGAGCAGACGACTCCCTGCATCTCAAAATGGCCGAATCTGTGAATATATGCATGGAAAAAACGTCCATCAACATCCAACTCATGCCCATAACCACACTCCCAAGCAATCGTCGAAACCAAATAAACCAGTGAAGACTCATACTGTGATTTGTAAACATTTATTCTCTCTTATTTCATGCGAGGTGAGTTTAAGTATTAGTCTCTCGAGTGAGACAACAAAATGAACATTTCCAAAGCCCAGATGCATTAAGTCTACACTATAATTTTTGTCGTAGTTTGAGATGACTACGTTGTAAAGTTCTATAAGTTAAGAAAGTTCACATCTGAAGTCGCGCTTCCTATCATGAGTGATGCTCTACGACATCTCTTGTAATTGTTTCCATTATTTTACTATAGTCGAGTTCAGGCTTATTGGACTAGTTGTTTTGTGGCTTCTACTTTTTACTCCTTTTGGATGTGAGAAGAGTGTAGAAGAAAGGAAGGCCTTTTGGATAGATCTAAATGAGTGCATAGAGGATTTGGGAAGAAATGTCAATGTGATAGTACTGGGAGACCTTAATGCTAGGGTGGGAAATGGTCCAATCGATGGAGTGGTTGGGAAATGTGGAGTTCCAGGAAAGAATCGTAGTGGAGAGTTGATGGTGGAAATGTGTCTAGAAAGAGAGTTGATGATAGCAAATACAGTGTTTCGGAAGAAAGTCAAGCATAAGTACACATGGGAGAGGGTGGTGGAGGGAAGGGTGGTAGATAGAGCGCTAATGGATTATGTAGTGGTAAATAGGATTATGATAGGAAGAGTTAAAGATGTACATGTGCTAAGGGGAGAGGGTGGGGGAATATCAGATCATTTTTTGGTGGAAGGTAAGTTGAAAGTGGAGGATAGATGGAGGAAGAGGAAAGGGACAAAAGGTAGGGAGGTTCTTAGAGTGAACTCTTTGAATGAAAAGGAAAAGGAGAAGGAGTACGGAAAGAAGCTGAAGGAGGAGTGGGAGGGAGTAAAGGGTAGAGTAGAGCTGGGTGTGGAGGAGGAATGGGGATGTTTCAAGGAGGGAGTCATAAAGTGTGCAAGGATGGTGTGTGGAACAAGAAGGACAGGGGGAAATAGAAGAAAGGGTAGTGAATGGTGGGATGAGGAAACAAAAAAGGTTGTAGAAGAGAAGAAGCGAGCTTTCACAGATTGGTTACAAAATAGGACGAGGGAGTCATATGAGAGGTACAAAGAAAAGAAAAGAGAAGTAAAGCAAAAGGTAAAGGTTGCAAAGAGGAGAGCAGATGTGAAATGGGGTAAGAGTTTGACAGAAAATTTTGAAAGTAATAAAAAGATGTTTTGGAAAGAAATTAAGAGAGGAAGAGGAGGCGATGGAGAGATGATAATGGAAGAGAAGGCAGTAAGGGGAAGATGGGCAGAATATTTTAGGGAGTTGCTAAATGTGAAGGAGGATAGGGAAGGAAAGATTGCTGCAGTGGGGAGTGCGAAGAAAATGAGAGTGATGAATGAGGAGAATGGAGGAGAAATAAGGAAGAATGAGGTGAAGGCAGTTGTTAAGATGATGAAAGCAGGTAAGGCACCTGGTCTGGATGGATGCCATGCAGAATGTCTGAAAAAGGGAGGTACAGTGATGGTGGACTGGTTGGTGAGGTTATTTAATGTTTGTTGGAGAGAGGGTAGAGTGCCGGAGGACTGGAGGAGTGCCTGTATAGTTCCTCTTTACAAGGGAAAAGAGGACAAGTGTGAATGTAGTAGTTTCAGAGGGATTAGCTTGTTGAGTGTAGTTGGGAAGGCTTATGGGAGGATCTTGGTTGAGAGGATTAGGAGAGGAACAGAAGGAGTAATTGGTGAGGAACAGTGTGGATTTAGGACAGGTAGAGGTTGTGTAGATCAGATCTTTGTGGTAAGACAGATATGTGAGAAAGCTATAGGAAAGGGGAAGGATGTTTTTTGGGCTTTTATGGATCTGGAAAAGGCTTATGACAGGGTAGACAGGAAGGCACTGTGGGAGGTTATGCAGATATACGGGATAGGAGGAAAGCTTCTGGGAGCTGTCAAGAGTTTTTATGAGAGTAGTAGAGCTTGTGTCAGGATTGGGAATGGAGAGAGTGAGTGGTTCGAGGTAAAGGTGGGACTTCGTCAAGGATGCGTTATGTCGCCCTGGCTGTTCAACTTATACATGGATGGGGGTGGTGCGAGAGGTAAATGCAAGGGTAGTGGGCAAGGGATTGGAGATGGTTAAAGAAAATGGAGAAAAGTGGGAGGTGAGCCAGCTGTTGTTTGCGGACGACACTGCGCTTGTGGCAGGATCGGAGGAGGGATTGAGGAAGTTGGTGGCAGAGTTTGGGAGAGTGTTTGATAGAAGAAAGCTAAAGATAAATGTGGGTAAAAGTAAGGTGATGAGATGTACAAGGGGTGAAAGTGGCAGTAGACTGGAAGTGAGCATTAAGGGAGAGCGACTGGAGGAAGTGGATAGTTTTAGATAATTGGGTGCAAATGTGGCAGGGAAAGGTGGAGTGAAAGTGGAGGTAGAATGTAGATTGAGAGAAGCGAGTAAATGCCTTGGTGGATTTAAGAGTGTAATGAGGAATAGACATTTAGGAATGGATGCTAAGAGGAGACTGTATGAAGGAGTGATTGTGCCAACAGCACTGTATGGGGCAGAAACATGGAACATAAGAGAAGAAGAGAGGAGTTTGAATGTGTTTGAGATGAGGTGTCTGAGAAGTATGATGGGGGTTACTAGGCTAGATAGAGTGAGAAATGAGGAGGTGAGGAGGAGAACAGGGGTGGAAAAGGAGCTGGGAGATAGGGTTGATGAAAGAATATTAGGATGGTTTGGACACATGGTAAGAATGAGTGAAGAAAGACTAGTAAAAGAGGTGTGGAAGGCAGATGTGGAGGTAGTGAACATGAGGGGACGTCCTAGGATGAGGTGGATGGATGGGGTGAAGGGGGCTTTGGGGAAGAGGGGAATGTCTGTTGAGGAAGGACGGGAGAGGACAGAAGACAGGGGTGAATGGAGAATGGTTGTATATGGATGATGTTGTGATAGCATGAGGTGGAATGGGCGGGTGGATGGGGGGTGTGGTAGTATGTGTGAGCAAAATTTGACGCAGCACAAAGGGATTTCTCCCCGCCTTCTCATTTTATGCAATGGGGGGACGGAGAGGGGGGGGGTCGTCGATTTAATGAAGCGGCCTTGCTGTGGATGTGCTGTGTCTTGCGACACTGCTTCTGACCCAGGGCAGTGGACAAGGTGTAGGGATGACCCGTCATTCAGGAGGTGCTAAGATAAGAGGGAGGGTGGAGGGGTGTGGAGTGTATTCAGGGATGGAATGGGTGGGAATGATTTTATGCCTTTTTCTTTTCGGCTACCCCCCTTGTAAGGGGGAAAAAGCCTTGGTATATGTATGTGTATATATGTACTTTTTACTCTTTTTGGATGTAGGAGTGACATTTCCTAATTTCCATTCTCTTGGTACATCTCATGTCGTAACAGATTCTCTGATACCAACTGACGGCACCCTGGTTTTATCAACGTTGTTTTTTTTTAGTACCACCTTTCAATTTCAACTCTATCATTCCCACCTCTTCATAGAAAGACAGCTGACAATTGGTGACTACTCCTCTCCTCCTATTTCTACAGTATAAGACGGTGATATAATACATTACAAACATTTATAACTTTTTCTTGAATTGATATTTACTGTTTAATTACATTCTCGTATTTTTGCCAAAAAGAAAAAGATTTTTTTTTTCATCTAAGAAACGATTTACTGCTTATCTGACGAACTGAGATTTTTGTATTAGTTTCTATTTATTCATCTTTAGTTAGGTATTCATCAATATACCTTTTTAATTTGATCATGCGATTTTAAACGATTTCTATGGATTTGTTCAATTATTTGTTTTTAATCAGTTGTTAATATTTACAGGTACCTTTATTTTCTTAATAGTTCCATAATTAATCTGTTTATTTATAGTTTAATGCCAGATTATTCATAAGTACGTTAGAGCACTCTATTAATCTAAATGAATTGAAGAGTCTATTTCATTGCTATGCTGAGTTTCTGTTTCAATTTCTCTAATTTTATGTTATTACATATCTACAAAAAAGTAAGAGACCAAAGGTTTTAGATTAGTACAACTTGAGAATAAAAACTCCACGGGAAAAAAGAAGAAAAATAAGAAAAAAAAGAAGAAAAGAAAAAGGAAAGAAGAAAAAAAGAATAGGAGAAAAGAAGAAAATGAGAAGGAAAAAAGAAGAAAAGAAGAAGAAAAGAAAAAAGAAGAGGAAGAAAAGAAGAAGAAATGAAGAAGAAAAGAAGAAGAAGAAAAGAAGAAGAAGAAGAAGAAGAAGAAGAAGAAGAAGAAGAAGAAGAAGAAGAAGAAGAAGAAAAAAGGAAGTAGAAGAAAAGAAGAAAAAAGAAAAGAAGAAGAAAAAGGAAGAAAAGGAGAAAGAGAAAAGAAGAGGAAAAAACAATAAAGAAAAGAAAAAAAGAAGAAGAAAAGAAAAAGAAAAGAAAAGAAGAAGAAAAGAAAAAAAGAAAAGAAGAAGAAAAATAAAAAGGAAAAAGAAGAAATAAAGGAAGAAAAAGAAGAATAAGAAAAAGAGGAAGAAAAGAATGAAAAGAAGAAAAAAAGGAAGAAAAAGAAGAAGAAAAAGAAGAAAAGGAAGAAGAAAAAGAAGAAAAAAGGAAAAGAAAAAGAAGAAAAACAAAAAGGAAAAGAAGAAAAGGAAGAAGAAGAAGAAGAAGAAGAAGAAAAAGAAGAAGAGGAAAAATATTAGTTTTGTGAATTTATATTTTACAATTCATTATCTTCTCGCATGCCCTTGCGGATGGAAGGTGGATGGGTGGCTAGTAGGATTAGGATGATCAGCGTGACGGAGAAAGGGGGATTCAAGGAGGGTAGGGAGGGAAGAAACATACACACATCAAGCAATATGTTCGCAAATATTGGGTTGTGTCTGAACGTATGAATATAGAATTCGATGACACTCGTATTACAACGCGATCGTTGTAGCAGTGCATGACGTTTAAATGCCACGTATCCTCCTGATTAAATGGAATAATGCATGAGCAATAAGCATGTGGAGTATGATATGCACATTGCAACAAGCCCAACGCATTGGTGAATGATACAGAATATGAATAGCTTGCCCACATGGGAGTAAGGGAGATTATATTCAAGACTGAATGATAATAATAATAATGCATCTATCTATATACCAATAGGCTTCTTCCTCCTTCCGACTAACGCATACACTTATCCCTACACATTACACTCTCATCCGTCACCCATTTCCGTTTCATCTTATCTCCTTGTGGATGATGCGTTATCTTGTTGTGTACATGTACCTCACAAGCATTCTAGCATCGGTGCAAACTGTATGCATTTGGAGTTGGAGTGTATAGGACCTGACTCTAGTATTAACAGTCCAGAAAGAGTCACCACAATTAGGTCGCGTCTGGTCATGGCGTCGGGTCAGTCCCGTGTATATATACTGTCTGTCCCGAACGGGCAGGCCAGGCAGCCAGTTAGTTAGTTCACTGTACTCGAGTTGTTACGCGTCACTAGGCCTTCGCGGTCGGTCC
>NC_134784.1:38160851-38165851 GCF_046742065.1 Oratosquilla oratoria
ATTAAGCTGAAAGGGAGGAGTGATTCTGAGTTTGAGAGTGTGGTGGGGAGTGTTAGGAATGATGAAGGGTCGAGGGAGGGAAGGGGTTGCTCTGCTGGTAAATGATGAGATAGGAAAGTGCACGGAGTGGGGAGAAGTTAATGTGGGTGAAAGTGAAACTGGGATGGGAGGTGTTTTTTATTTAATTTTATTATACTTTTTATGCATATGAATCTGGTACTGAGAAAAGTGAAGAGTAAAGGGAGACTTTTGGATAGACTTAGATGAGCGTTTAGAGAGCTTTCAGAGGAATGTAAATGTAGTGGTGTTGAGGATCTAATTAAATGCTAGATTAGGGTGTGAGCCAATAGATGTAGTAATAGCGAGGGTGATCAGTCAAAACGTCCACATGTCCAAACGTCCACAGTGTACAGTCAAAACTTCCACATGTCCACAGTCAAAACGCTCACATGTCCACAGTCAAAAAGTCCACAGGCACCGGTCAAAACGTCCATGCCGTCCACGTCACCTCAAGGACATGAAGATGTTACATGTCTGACATGTCTGATCTAATCTTCGGTCATATAGGTAGGCCTAATCGGTGACTAGATCGATAGTGATCTGATTCAAGTTGAATTTTGTTCATACTTCTTTGACCTTGGCGACCATCTTTTTTGTTCATTTTGTTCATACTTTTTTGATTTTGGTGACTGGCTTTTTGTTCATAATTCTTTGATCTTGATGACCAACTTGTGAGTTCAATCTAATTTGTTTTAATTAATGTGAGCTGATTTCAAGTTGAAATTTGTTCGTACTTCTTTGGTCTTAGTGAGCAGATTGTGATTTGACATTAATTTAATTTGCCTTAATTAATTCATCCTTGGTGAGCTGATTGTAAGGTGAATTATGTTTGTATTTCTTTGATCTTGGTGACCAGCTTGTGAGCTAAATGGTGAACTGATTGCAAGGTGAATTCTATTCGTACTTTTTTGCCCTTGGAGACCAGCATTTGATTTTACATTGATTTAATTTTCCTTAATTAATTCATCTTGGTGACCAGCTTGTGAGTTTAATTGAATTTCCTTTAATTCATTCATCTTGGTGAGCGGAGTGTGCCGGAGTAGTAAAATAACGCTTGTGTAGTTCCGCTTTACTAAATAAAAGGGGCAAATATGAATGCAGTAATTTTAAAAGGACCAGTTTATTAAGCATAATTGGAAAGACATATGATATTGGGGGTGTTATTTGAGACTATTAGTAACTGGTGAAAATATCGTGGGTTTAGAAAATATAGAGGGTGAGTAGATTTTTTTTATATAGTCAGACATGCGAGAGGTTTTTGGCAAGATGTACGTATGTTTTTTGGGCCTTTTATAGATTATGGCAGGGTTGACAGGAAAGCATAAAAGGGGATATTACAAATACATGGGAAAGCTGTTGAAGGTAATCAAAAACTTATACATGAGTAGTAGAGCTTGTGTTAGGGTTGGGAATGGAGAGTGTGAGTAGTCTGAGGTGAAAGTTTAGCTGCGCCAGGGTTGTGTTTCTGTCGGTGTGGCTGTTTAATGTATATATGGATGGGGTGGTACAAATGCGAGGGATATGGGAAGAGAATTGTCAATGATTAGACCGAGGGCGAGGATGAGAGGTGAGGCAAATGCTGTCTGTTGATGACATTGCTATTGTGGATTAGTCAGAGGAGTGTCTAAAGCATTTAGTGACAGAATCTAGGAAGGTATATGATGGGAGGAAATTAAAATAAACGTGAATAAATGCAAAGCTATGAGATGTAGAAAAGGAGATGATGGCAGTAAGTTGGAAGTAAGTCTTAAAAAATGAGGTTAAAGGAAGTGGATAATTTTAATGATTTAAGTCACACGTAGCAGGGAATGGAGGAGTGAGGGTAAAGGTAAAACGTAGAGAGAGAAAAGTGAGTAAATGTCTTGTGAGAATGAAAATTGGTGTGAGAAAACGATATCCGGGGATGCATGCATAAACAAGATTAAATGAAGATATAATTGTTCCTACGGCCCTATACAAGATAGAGACTTAGGATTTAAGGAAGGTAGAAAAAAGTAATTTAAACGTGTTTGAGATAAAGTATTCGAGTAGTATGGTGGAAGGTAGGGTAAGAAATGAAGAGGATAGGTGCGGACAGGGAGCTGGCAGATGATAACACTATTTTTTTTAGAGGTGGGGAGGGATATGGAAAGAATGACTAAAGAAAGAATAGTAAAAAGAGTATGGAAGGCAGAGGTGGGTGGACTGAACTTCAGGGGAAGACCGAGAATGAGATGGTGGAATGGATGGGGTGAAGAGGGCTTTAGGTAAAAGGTGAATGTCTGTTGAGCAGGGAAGGGAGAGGACAAAGAAATGCGTGAGAATGGAGAATGGTTGTAAAAGAACTGGAAATAGACGCGACCCGAAGAGTGGGAGTGGATGCAAACCTTTGTTAAATACCTCCCTTGTAAGAGAGAAGAATCCTTTTGGTATACAGATAGATTTTTACAAATGTTAATGTTAATAATTTTTGCCCCACAGTCGAACATAAAGGCTTTTGGGTATGTACAAACATAATTTCAGAACTAAGTACATGGAATTCATTTATCATGCACGTGTGCGTGTACCACGCATGCGCAAGACTCACACCATACACGCACGCGCACGTGTGCATGCCCACACTGAAACATACAACTTCACACGCACACATACACACACAAACACAGACACACGTACACACACACACACACACACACACACACACACACACACACACACACACACACACACACACACACACACACACACACACACACACACACACACACACACACACACACACACACACACACACACACACACACACACACACACCACATGTAAACGTTGAAATGAGACACTACGCGTATAATCATTATAATTTATTTATCTCTCCTGTCATTCTCATTACATTCTAGCGACAGGTAATTTTTATTATAATCCCTATTTCCCCCTTTTCCTTTGCTATTTATTCATCTCTCATTTCAAATGTTCTTGTTGGTATTTCTCAGCCACAGTTCCCATACTTTATATTTCTTTGTATTGAATCTCATCTTCCTCTCCTGGCTTCATTAATAAGCATTGTCTCGGTTTTCGTGTTGCATTTTACAGCCCTCTTGTTTTTCACCTTATTCTTGATCTTTGAGACGAGGGACGTAGCCCCTGGAACCTTATGTAGTGTTTGATGTTATGAGTGCTGCAGGTATTCATATTCCCCCTTAGTGTATTGTTTTCTTTCACTCTTGTGTATTCACTGATTGTCAGTAGTATGGATTGTGTTGTTAGTTTAGTTTCCTTATATTAGTGTTACTTGTATGTTGTATTTGTGTCGGGATTTAAACAGTTGCAAGTGTTTACGTTACTATTGACGTTTATTTTTACTGTTTAAAATTGCTATTGTGCTGGGTGTTTTTGGGCGAGTGTTGTTTTGCACACCCTCCAATTTGGCTATCTCCAAACCATCAGGCTAAAGGGAAACAAAAATTCTAGAACTATTTCCAGTCAAAATATTAAAGTCCAGTAACCACCCCCACCGACGTAAACAACAAGTAACTTCCCCTGACGTATTGTAACAGTGCTCTCATCTTCCCTTCAAACACGTGGGAAAAGAAAACCTACACGGACACCCCTCAGACAACATTCCATTAAAGCTAACCATAGAACTGGAGGAAAGAAGAAAGCAACTTAAAAGAAAACATCTGTAAGGTACAAAAATAATAATGAAATTTGTAAGATGACATACAGAAAATAGAATAGAAATTGGAGACCATTACAACCCCAACTACACACCAAAGATAGCTACCCACCCACCAAAAAAGAGAGTACTATACTTAAAAAAAAAGAACAAGAAAAATGCTACTACCACAGTTTAACAAAGGCTTCATAATACTAATGATCATCAAGAAGTAAGAAGACTGAGAAGAGTCTACAAAAAAAAAAAAATAAAATAACGAGAAACAAATGTAGAGAACTATAAAACCAACAAAAACTCTAAACTTAACCAACCCGCAACCTATGAAACAATTGGAACAACCAAAGTAAAAAAAAAAAAAAAAAAAAAATACATATATATATATATATATATATATATAAATATATATATAAATATATATATATATATATATATATATATATATATAGATATATCTATATGTATCATCACCAAAACTGCAATGTACTATAATTAACATACACTTCTAAACATGTTTTAAGCCTATAATTCCAGAATATATAAAAATAAAGAGATGTGGAGGGCTTACATAGAAAATTGAAAACTTCCACGTAGAAGGCTTAGATACGATCTCGAGGATCCATCTAAAACAACTCAGTCCGAACCCAATAAAAGCCTTGATAGACACATTTAACTACTCTTGGTTGAAAAAAAAAAAAAAAAAATGATATCCACTATACAAACCACCAGAAAACTCAACATCTAACATGTTTATCTTATTACTAGCTAACATATGGAACGACTTTAGTTTTTTTTTCAATTTACTTATCAATCTTGAATTATCACCATAAAATATTTCACTGGTAAATTTTGCTCTTTTTCGCTGGGGGTTTCAATGTTTTCTAGTACGCGATGCATCTGTGTTGTCATTGGCTAAGGTCTCATGACAAGCTACATTAATAATTATCATTGGCTGTAACCAATATCAGCTGATGTGTGTGGAGATCGGTGGTTGTAAATTCCATGGCTTACAAGATCATTGTTAGAAAGTCCGAGACAGGCGATTGAGTATAGGTTGTAATGGACCTTGTAGCCACATTGTAAGATTTGAGGTCATATACAAGCTGCAATCTCCACGACCTTGTAAGTTTCAATAATTTTTGATTATCCATCGTATAGTCATGATGATTCAATTTCATGAATTAATCTGTATAGCTGTCAAGTACATTTTAAAGTGCAAACATATATCGCGTTCCCAGTTGGCAGCATATACAAACTGCTTTTGACGCCAAAACTCTTGCACCTCCGGACC
>NC_134784.1:38170851-38175851 GCF_046742065.1 Oratosquilla oratoria
TTAAGATATCTTCTTTGTCAAATGTTTTCACCCAAGTCATGGATTTAAACACTATCATCAAATAGCCTCTTTTCCTCTTGTCTTTTTAAGTTGGCAATTGTATCATATTCAGTGCCTTTGCGTGTTTTATTCACAAGATCTGCATAAACTTTTGATGACGACTCTGGACGTTTTTTTTTTTATTTCATTTTTCTTTTTTGTATGCAGTAAACTTTATTCAAAGGTGGACTATTCGATACTTAATCTGAATACCAGCAAAAAAGAAATTGATCACCACTCCTGAATTAAATTTGTTGTCAAGTCGCGAAAAGAACTGTAGAAATTCCTCCCTGCTTGTGGGTTTCTTGCAAACGGATAATCAGGGATTTCCATTTAGTCGGTAGATTACAATAGCTTAGTTCCTTGTGAATGAAGCTCCATCCCCTTTTATCCAAGGCCCACCTCACCCCACTCATCCATCCCATTCTCGGGCTCTCCCTCAAGTTCACTTCATCCACTTTTGCGTACGTATGGCTGTTGGTGGGTATGTATCTATGTATGCATAGAATGTATATGTATGTATATGGTTTGCTCAGGGCTCTCCCAACTGCCCTATTCCATGACACTTTGTTTCCCAGCCTGTGACGTGTGTGTCACGAATTCATCTATTGGTCGTTAGCTGCTGGTCATAACCACCCATTTGTTTGTGTCGGGTTTCGAAACTTCGGAACCGACCTGAAGTCGTGGCCAGCTGAGTGTAAAGAAACTAGTCTGAATAAAGTAACCAAAAGCTTCGGTTGTATTTTTCAACCTTGGCTTCTACATTCACCTCTGCCTTTAACAATATTTTTTGATAGTATTCTTTAATCCTTTTTATATACAGAAGCTATCCTAGTATTCTTTGTTCATCCCTACCTGCCAATTCCCTTTCCACCCCGGCTCTCCTTCTCACCTCCTCATTTTTCAATCTAGCTATATCTGTAATCCACTTTATACTTCTCAAAAGATTCATGTCAAGCACAGTTAAATTTCTTCTTTCTGCCACCCTTCCAAGTCTTTGCCCGTACAGTTTCCTCACAAAATCTTCATATTGCGTTCATTCCTAGATACCTATTTCTCATGACACTTTTCATTCCTCCAAGACATTTACTTGCTTTCCTCACTACAGTTTTCTTTCGGCCCCGCTCCTCCATTTCCTGCTATATGTGACCCTAGGTACTTAAAGGTATTCACTCTCTCGAGCCCCTCCCCTTTAAGGCTTACTCTCAACCACTGATCATCTCATCACCATGCTATTACCCACATTCATTTTCAACTTTCTCCAATTACATACCTTCTTGAACTACATCACTAATTGCCGTAGACTTTCCTTTGATCTAGACACAAGTGCAGTGTTATCAGCAAACGACAACTGCCCCACCTCCCTCTTCCCCCGACTCTCATTAACCATTTCCAGTCTCTACCCATGAACCTCGCATTTACTATCTGTACTACCCCATCCATCTACGCATTGAAGAAACGCGGTGACATGACACAATCTTGAGGCAGCCCCAATTTCCTTCACCTCAAATCACTCACTCACCAGTCCCAATCCTAACACAAATATATATATATATATGCAATAAAAACACTAGGGCGTGTGTTCACAAATGCGTACGTTTACTTTTCCTAGTGGTTACTTACGCATATATATATATATATATATATATATATATATATATATATATTTTACTGTCCTTAACAGGTTTCACCTTATCCTATGCATCTGCAGTACCTCCCATAATGTCCTAATGTCGACTTTGTCATAGGGCTTCTCCAGATTCATAAAAGCTAAAAAAAAAAAAAAAAAAAAAAAAAAAACTTCTCACATATCTGGCTTGCTGCAAAAAAATTATTCACGCGCCCTCCACCTTTCTAAGCCCAGTGTAACTCCAAAATCCCACATCTCCCATCCCAGTTTCACCTTTGTTAACTTTAATCCCAAAGACATGGGCCTTCACTCCACCAAATACTTTTCTTTCTCATCACTTGCCAGCAGAGCCACCCTTTCCTTCCCTATCTCATCACTACTGATACCACCCGCACCACACTCCCGAATTCAATATTTAACCTTCAACTTAGTTTCACTTATCGCCAATACATCCATCTTTCTTCTCACAAAAAAGACATTTCTAATATCTTCCCTTTTACTCTCATCTGTACCATAACCACGCACATTTAATGACCCTATTATTAGGGATCTGTTAGGAGTCCTCCCAGATTATTTATTGCCTTAACATTTCGTAGGATGAACATACAGTGAGCAGGATCTCTAGTCCATTCAGTCGCTTTTTATGAAACGCAAGGGGAACACGGGGACAAAATTCTTTATCTCTACTGCAGGGGATAGGAAGAGGGAGAATCATAGAAGTGGTAATGGATAGTTTCAAGGGAACAGCATAAAGGCGGGGTGTAACCATTACTAACCATCACCCACCACGCACGTGATCCACATGCTTGCAACATAGCGAGACTCCCCTCTTGCTAACCTTGCATTTCCCACAACATACGTCTAACGCAGCACATTTCAAGACAAACAAGATATAGATACCCAATGTCACCAGACTAACCTATTAAAAATCCTTTATTATAACTGCCCTATTATATTACCCATAAACTAACATATATATAATATACCTAACAACATCCACCAACTATAGGACTAACCCTCATATATAAAACTGACCCCAATGCATAGAATAGCGAGACTAACGCCTTTAGTTACAATCCACTAACCCCCTATATAACCTATAACACCCATGTCACGAACGCCAGAGCTGGGTAGGTGAAGAGCCTACCGGCCAGACGCCAGAGCTAGGTAGGTCAAGAACCTACTGGCCAAAGCTAGGCAGGCCGAGAGGCTACTAGCCAGTTGTGCCCTAGGTCAAGGCCTGGCACATATTGTAATCCGCCCACAGGGCCCATTGGTACCTTACGATATTTGTTAACAGATTGCCTTCATTGTTAATAAATAGAAGAAAACTCCCGTTTTGGAGTTTATCTCGCCCGCATTAAGTCCTCCTTATGTAACCACAACCTTTTATCGGTTACACTGGCGGCAGTGGTGCACCCACGCCCTGAATAGAAGCGCCGTCCTTCGCTACACAACCTTTGTTGGTTACAATGGCGGCAGCGGTGCACCCACGCCCTGAATAGAAGCGCCGTCCTCCGCTACACAACCTTTAACGGTTACACTGGCAGCAGCGGTGCTCCCACGCCCTGAATAGAAGCGCCATCCTCCGCCACACAACCTTTATCGGTTACACTGGCGGCAGCGGTGCTCCCACGCTCTGAATAGAAACGCCGTACTCAGCCACGCAACCAAGGTTACACAACCAATCAAACTGGAGAGCGGTGCTCTCATTCCAAACTCCGAAGAGACAAGCCTACCTTATACCAAGAAACACTGGTTACACCCGCGCCTACCACAGAAGGCCGAATAAAATCTTCAGCCATTCAAGCCACGCCTACCATTCAGAAGGAACAGACCACGGTCTACGAAGAAGAAATCGTCTATCTTCGACTTCTCAAGCTCCCAGAATAAAGGAATCAAGCCACTTGATTCTATTCAGCTCCAAGCAACATACACGCCAACCAGCCACGCCTACAATTCAGAAGAACAAGATCACTGTCTACAAAGCAGACATCGCCTGTCTTCGACTTCTCATCAGCCGCATCAAAAAGCAAGCCCATCGCTTCGTCAGCAAGCTTTCTACACACTACCCCTCCACCAACCACTCCCTTCGAGACGACAGTCTGAATTCTAAGATCGCAGCTTTGATCTACAGTTGCACCAATCTTAGAATCGGTGGTGAAATCGAAGGCATTCGATTTTAAACCACCTGGTGGCAGTACGCTACCAATCATACGACAGATGTCTACAGAGAGACCTCTGTCAGAATAGAACCTGTCAACTCTACACAGCACCGTATCAAGATTCCAATCCAATATCAAACAAGACTCCCAACCAAGAGATCGAACTTCAATCAAATCACAAGATTCCATTCAGCTACCACAAGATCCAATCTCCGAAAGAAAATACTCCACCTCACCCCTATCGTCCTCCCCCGAGAAAAACGCAAAATGTGCAAGCTCAGCACCTCACTCGGTAAGCATTACTAACCACCACCCCTCTATCCCTTCAAGCAGCAAACCCAAGTCGAGACCAGACGAATCCAATCAGCTGTAGAGATCCAGCGCACTAACTCCAAGATCGACACGACATCACGACTTCAGTCAAGACGCAGTGGACCCAGGCCAACGAGACACATCCAAGAGACAATCTCATCCGCCATCCACAACTACCGTCACCAATCGTCGTGAGTATAAACCATAGACCCCCAACTAATTCCCCCCCTTTTTTATAATTCAGGAGCCGGACGAGAACCTACCTCCACCCCCACCCCTTCATGACCAGCCAGACCAGGGTATTCGCAGCGGTTAGGCCCAGACCCGCCTAACCCACTCCCATCCCTTCATGACCAGCCAGACCAGGGAATTCGCAACGGTTAGGCCCAGACCCGCCTAACCCACCCCCACCCCGTCATGACCAGCCAGACCAGAAAATTCGCAGCGGTTAGGCCTTCATTGTTAATAAATAGAAGAAAACTCCCGTTTTGGAGTTTATCTCGCCCGCATTAAGTCCTCCTTATGTAACCACAACCTTTTATCGGTTACAGGGGTAGGTGTAGTACAAGAGTAATATCATTCATCTATGAGTAGATATTTTACTCTATAACAATGACAAATGGGCGTAGGGGCGTAGGGGCGCCCCAAAACCATTGTAGTCAATATTTCAGTACCGTGTATACAGATAGATAAAACCACTGAATTAGGGCTACCTTTCGTCAAAATAAGATAACTTGAAAATAACCAGATCAAAACTGAATGAACTTGTTAACTAGTTTTAAACTAGATTGAGTTTCTTCTGCATCTTTTCCTTTTACTTTTGTCGCCACAATTTTTTCTTCATGTCCATTGCA
>NC_134784.1:38178351-38179421 GCF_046742065.1 Oratosquilla oratoria
CCCGATCCACGTCCCGACCTGCCCTACTGCAGTCAACCGTTGATGGCCTTTCTGACCTTCTGACTTCCAGAGTCAATTCAACTACCAAACTATCTAATGCATAACTGCAAACATACAAGCCTGCTTTTAAGTATGCGTGCTTAACAGTGTATGTGTATGCAAACAAATACAGGCCGACACAGGCCGACGCAGACATTGACACAAACAGACATGGACAGAAACTGGCATACACAAACATAGGCACAGCCACAGCCACAGACGTAGGCACAGGCAAAGATAAAGGTAAGGCACAGTCAGGCACAAGGAGGTGCAGAAATAGGCATAGGCACAGACAGACATAGGTAATCATACAATATCCAGCCGACTTTGTCGGTTAATGTGTTGAAGTCACTTAGAAACACGGAAGATATATTTGCGTATTTCTTAAACATGATGGGTCAACCTTGGATGTCCGAAGGAGTAGATTACTCTTAAATTTGCAACAATATTTGTCTACCAAAATTTCTAAACACTTTATTCTTTATCTGCGTTTTGTATATATGTCTTTTCTAGCTAACACAAAGCAATTTCATTCCTCTGATTTTATATTTCTTCTGCAGTGTGTTGAGACTCCATTATTCTATCTAGCCTCAACCAAGCTACTTTATTCAACTGCCAATTTGCAACGAGAGGATGAACTCTATTCTTGTAGAAGAGGAAGAAGCCATTTATTGAAGTGAATAAAACATCTTGGTGGACAATAGACTAACTGATGAAATCTAAATTCTCAGCGCAGGAGTCGGTTTTATTTGAGAAAGTTTTTAACTCTTTCACTGCCGAGGGCTTTTCGCCCAGTTGAATAAAATCATCTGGCTTGGTCTAGATTAAATGGCTTAAGTAGTGAAATACGGCGAATTAGTATAATTCCATCTCTACGCGACAAAAAACTAAATGTATAAAAGATGAATAGATTGATGAATAAGTGGAGAAATACATAAGTAAATGAATAAATAAATGAAGAGATAAATAAATAAAGGTAAATATTAGATAAATAAATGAACGAATAAACAATTAAATAAATGAACGAATAA
>NC_134784.1:38179921-38196054 GCF_046742065.1 Oratosquilla oratoria
TTAAATATATTGTTAAAATATATTATGCAATACAATACGCTTGTGTGATAAAGAATCATAGCAAATTGCAACGTGTGTTAAAATTACTACCACAATATTTCAGCTGAGCACAATGCGAAAAAATAGAGTGGACTCCAGCACTTCGGTAACTCTTATGATCGTAAAAGTTTAATGAATCCCAGTACTAGACTAGGACTACATGGGACGCTGAAACTTTAAAATACTTCTTGGCGCTACACGTGACGTGATTTTACTCTATTCTCGACTGGTAATACAGTTCATCAGAAAGACGACTGTATGTTTCGGCTGCTGCTAGAATAGTCATCTACTGTCATCACGTGAGACGCACTTGGGCAAGGTAGGTTCAAAGCTTCTCACTTTCTTCAGTACCAATCTTTTTACTCGGTTTACCGTCAAAACCTTCTATCCAACCGTGCGGCACATAATCTGTGTCGAGGTGCTTATAATATTCTATCGCCATTAAATCCTTCCGTATCTGGTGGGACTCCAGTCTTCATTCTCTCCTCAGCCAACTCGTGCTTTATGCATAACTCAGTGGCTCAACTCAAAGTCCAGATGCAGTGTGTCGTGCCAAAAAGTCGCATCTGGGGCAACATTCGATCCCTCCCACGGCCAGACCCTTCGTGTCACCATTCCGCTCTGAACGGTCATGGACCCCCTGGACCACTCTGTACTTGTGGCGGAACTTTCCACGTTATTTGTGTTTTTAGCATTTCCAGCCAAATTCCATGGGGGACCCCCTTTGACTTTTTTCGCCTTTTGGCTCATTTTCCTCACCCTCCACCGATTTAAACGCTATCACGGACACAGGTCCGGGGGGAGGGGATGCCCTCCACTGCAATGCCACACCAGTCGGGCGCACGGTATCAAGGGCGCGGGCATAAACGTCATCATGGGCAACTTTCGATCCCTCCCACGGCCAGACCCTTCGTGTCACCATTCCGCTCTGAACGGTCATGGACCCCCTGGACCACTCTGTACTTGTGGCGGAACTATCCACCAAATGACTCACTTTCGCATTTCCAGCCAAATTGCACTTTCGCATTTCCAGCCAAATTTCCATGGGGGACCCCCTTTGACTTTTTTCGCCTTTTGGCTCATTTTCCTCACCCTCCACCGATTTAGCCGCTATCACGGACACAGGTCCGGGGGGCCTGGGATGCCCTCCACTGCAATGCCACACCAGTCGGGCGCACGGTATCAAGGGCGCGGGCATAAACGTCATCTGGGGCAACTTTCGATCCCTCCCACGGCCAGACCCTTCGTGTCACCATTCCGCTCTGAACGGTCATGGACCCCCTGGACCACTCTGTACTTGTGGCGGAACTATCCACCAAATGCCTCACTTTCGCATTTCCAGCCAAATTGCATGGGGGACCCCCTTTGACTTTTTTCGCCTTTTGGCTCATTTTCCTCACCCTCCACCGATTTAGCCGCTATCACGGACACAGGTCCGGGGGGGCCTGGGATGCCCTCCAC
This sequence comes from Oratosquilla oratoria, assembly GCF_046742065.1. Lineage (NCBI taxonomy): Eukaryota > Metazoa > Arthropoda > Malacostraca > Stomatopoda > Squillidae > Oratosquilla > Oratosquilla oratoria. Next base: position 38,181,422 of record NC_134784.1, read on the forward strand.
TGCAATGCCACACCAGTCGGGCGCACGGTATCAAGGGCGCGGGCATAAACGTCATCTGGGGCAACTTTCGATCCCTCCCACGGCCAGACCCTTCGTGTCACCATTCCGCTCTGAACGGTCATGGACCCCCTGGACCACTCTGTACTTGTGGCGGAACTTTCCACCAAATGACTCACTTTCGCATTTCCAGCCAAATTGCATGGGGGACCCCCTTTGACTTTTTTCGCCTTTTGGCTCATTTTCCTCACCCTCCACCGATTTAGCCGCTATCACGGACACAGGTCCGGGGGGGCCTGGGATGCCCTCCACTGCAATGCCACACCAGTCGGGCGCACGGTATCAAGGGCGCGGGCATAAACGTCATCTGGGGCAACTTTCGATCCCTCCCACGGCCAGACCCTTCGTGTCACCATTCCGCTCTGAACGGTCATGGACCCCCTGGACCACTCTGTACTTGTGGCGGAACTATCCACCAAATGACTCACTTTCGCATTTCCAGCCAAATTGCATGGGGGACCCCCTTTGACTTTTTTCGCCTTTTGGCTCATTTTCCTCACCCTCCACCGATTTAGCCGCTATCACGGACACAGGTCCGGGGGGGCCTGGGATGCCCTCCACTGCAATGCCACACCAGTCGGGCGCACGGTATCAAGGGCGCGGGCATAAACGTCATCTGGGGCAACTTTCGATCCCTCCCACGGCCAGACCCTTCGTGTCACCATTCCGCTCTGAACGGTCATGGACCCCCTGGACCACTCTGTACTTGTGGCGGAACTATCCACCAAATGACTCACTTTCGCATTTCCAGCCAAATTGCATGGGGGACCCCCTTTGACTTTTTTCGCCTTTTGGCTCATTTTCCTCACCCTCCACCGATTTAGCCGCTATCACGGACACAGGTCCGGGGGGGCCTGGGATGCCCTCCACTGCAATGCCACACCAGTCGGGCGCACGGTATCAAGGGCGCGGGCATAAACGTCATCTGGGGCAACTTTCGATCCCTCCCACGGCCAGACCCTTCGTGTCACCATTCCGCTCTGAACGGTCATGGACCCCCTGGACCACTCTGTACTTGTGGCGGAACTTTCCACCAAATGACTCACTTTCGCATTTCCAGCCAAATTGCATGGGGGACCCCCTTTGACTTTTTTCGCCTTTTGGCTCATTTTCCTCACCCTCCACCGATTTAGCCGCTATCACGGACACAGGTCCGGGGGGGCCTGGGATGCCCTCCACTGCAATGCCACACCAGTCGGGCGCACGGTATCAAGGGCGCGGGCATAAACGTCATCTGGGGCAACTTTCGATCCCTCCCACGGCCAGACCCTTCGTGTCACCATTCCGCTCTGAACGGTCATGGACCCCCTGGACCACTCTGTACTTGTGGCGGAACTATCCACCAAATGCCTCACTTTCGCATTTCCAGCCAAATTCCATGGGGGACCCCCTTTGACTTTTTTCGCCTTTTGGCTCATTTTCCTCACCCTCCACCGATTTAGCCGCTATCACGGACACAGGTCCGGGGGGGCCTGGGATGCCCTCCACTGCAATGCCACACCAGTCGGGCGCACGGTATCAAGGGCGCGGGCATAAACGTCATCTGGGGCAACTTTCGATCCCTCCCACGGCCAGACCCTTCGTGTCACCATTCCGCTCTGAACGGTCATGGACCCCCTGGACCACTCTGTACTTGTGGCGGAACTATCCACCAAATGCCTCACTTTCGCATTTCCAGCCAAATTGCATGGGGGACCCCCTTTGACTTTTTTCGCCTTTTGGCTCATTTTCCTCACCCTCCACCGATTTAGCCGCTATCACGGACACAGGTCCGGGGGGGCCTGGGATGCCCTCCACTGCAATGCCACACCAGTCGGGCGCACGGTATCAAGGGCGCGGGCATAAACGTCATCTGGGGCAACTTTCGATCCCTCCCACGGCCAGACCCTTCGTGTCACCATTCCGCTCTGAACGGTCATGGACCCCCTGGACCACTCTGTACTTGTGGCGGAACTATCCACCAAATGCCTCACTTTCGCATTTCCAGCCAAATTGCATGGGGGACCCCCTTTGACTTTTTTCGCCTTTTGGCTCATTTTCCTCACCCTCCACCGATTTAGCCGCTATCACGGACACAGGTCCGGGGGGGCCTGGGATGCCCTCCACTGCAATGCCACACCAGTCGGGCGCACGGTATCAAGGGCGCGGGCATAAACGTCATCTGGGGCAACTTTCGATCCCTCCCACGGCCAGACCCTTCGTGTCACCATTCCGCTCTGAACGGTCATGGACCCCCTGGACCACTCTGTACTTGTGGCGGAACTATCCACCAAATGACTCACTTTCGCATTTCCAGCCAAATTGCATGGGGGACCCCCTTTGACTTTTTTCGCCTTTTGGCTCATTTTCCTCACCCTCCACCGATTTAGCCGCTATCACGGACACAGGTCCGGGGGGGCCTGGGATGCCCTCCACTGCAATGCCACACCAGTCGGGCGCACGGTATCAAGGGCGCGGGCATAAACGTCATCTGGGGCAACTTTCGATCCCTCCCACGGCCAGACCCTTCGTGTCACCATTCCGCTCTGAACGGTCATGGACCCCCTGGACCACTCTGTACTTGTGGCGGAACTATCCACCAAATGCCTCACTTTCGCATTTCCAGCCAAATTGCATGGGGGACCCCCTTTGACTTTTTTCGCCTTTTGGCTCATTTTCCTCACCCTCCACCGATTTAGCCGCTATCACGGACACAGGTCCGGGGGGGCCTGGGATGCCCTCCACTGCAATGCCACACCAGTCGGGCGCACGGTATCAAGGGCGCGGGCATAAACGTCATCTGGGGCAACTTTCGATCCCTCCCACGGCCAGACCCTTCGTGTCACCATTCCGCTCTGAACGGTCATGGACCCCCTGGACCACTCTGTACTTGTGGCGGAACTATCCACCAAATGCCTCACTTTCGCATTTCCAGCCAAATTGCATGGGGGACCCCCTTTGACTTTTTTCGCCTTTTGGCTCATTTTCCTCACCCTCCACCGATTTAGCCGCTATCACGGACACAGGTCCGGGGGGGCCTGGGATGCCCTCCACTGCAATGCCACACCAGTCGGGCGCACGGTATCAAGGGCGCGGGCATAAACGTCATCTGGGGCAACTTTCGATCCCTCCCACGGCCAGACCCTTCGTGTCACCATTCCGCTCTGAACGGTCATGGACCCCCTGGACCACTCTGTACTTGTGGCGGAACTATCCACCAAATGCCTCACTTTCGCATTTCCAGCCAAATTCCATGGGGGACCCCCTTTGACTTTTTTCGCCTTTTGGCTCATTTTCCTCACCCTCCACCGATTTAGCCGCTATCACGGACACAGGTCCGGGGGGGCCTGGGATGCCCTCCACTGCAATGCCACACCAGTCGGGCGCACGGTATCAAGGGCGCGGGCATAAACGTCATCTGGGGCAACTTTCGATCCCTCCCACGGCCAGACCCTTCGTGTCACCATTCCGCTCTGAACGGTCATGGACCCCCTGGACCACTCTGTACTTGTGGCGGAACTATCCACCAAATGCCTCACTTTCGCATTTCCAGCCAAATTGCATGGGGGACCCCCTTTGACTTTTTTCGCCTTTTGGCTCATTTTCCTCACCCTCCACCGATTTAGCCGCTATCACGGACACAGGTCCGGGGGGGCCTGGGATGCCCTCCACTGCAATGCCACACCAGTCGGGCGCACGGTATCAAGGGCGCGGGCATAAACGTCATCTGGGGCAACTTTCGATCCCTCCCACGGCCAGACCCTTCGTGTCACCATTCCGCTCTGAACGGTCATGGACCCCCTGGACCACTCTGTACTTGTGGCGGAACTATCCACCAAATGCCTCACTTTCGCATTTCCAGCCAAATTGCATGGGGGACCCCCTTTGACTTTTTTCGCCTTTTGGCTCATTTTCCTCACCCTCCACCGATTTAGCCGCTATCACGGACACAGGTCCGGGGGGGCCTGGGATGCCCTCCACTGCAATGCCACACCAGTCGGGCGCACGGTATCAAGGGCGCGGGCATAAACGTCATCTGGGGCAACTTTCGATCCCTCCCACGGCCAGACCCTTCGTGTCACCATTCCGCTCTGAACGGTCATGGACCCCCTGGACCACTCTGTACTTGTGGCGGAACTATCCACCAAATGCCTCACTTTCGCATTTCCAGCCAAATTCCATGGGGGACCCCCTTTGACTTTTTTCGCCTTTTGGCTCATTTTCCTCACCCTCCACCGATTTAGCCGCTATCACGGACACAGGTCCGGGGGGGCCTGGGATGCCCTCCACTGCAATGCCACACCAGTCGGGCGCACGGTATCAAGGGCGCGGGCATAAACGTCATCTGGGGCAACTTTCGATCCCTCCCACGGCCAGACCCTTCGTGTCACCATTCCGCTCTGAACGGTCATGGACCCCCTGGACCACTCTGTACTTGTGGCGGAACTATCCACCAAATGCCTCACTTTCGCATTTCCAGCCAAATTCCATGGGGGACCCCCTTTGACTTTTTTCGCCTTTTGGCTCATTTTCCTCACCCTCCACCGATTTAGCCGCTATCACGGACACAGGTCCGGGGGGGCCTGGGATGCCCTCCACTGCAATGCCACACCAGTCGGGCGCACGGTATCAAGGGCGCGGGCATAAACGTCATCTGGGGCAACTTTCGATCCCTCCCACGGCCAGACCCTTCGTGTCACCATTCCGCTCTGAACGGTCATGGACCCCCTGGACCACTCTGTACTTGTGGCGGAACTATCCACCAAATGCCTCACTTTCGCATTTCCAGCCAAATTGCATGGGGGACCCCCTTTGACTTTTTTCGCCTTTTGGCTCATTTTCCTCACCCTCCACCGATTTAGCCGCTATCACGGACACAGGTCCGGGGGGGCCTGGGATGCCCTCCACTGCAATGCCACACCAGTCGGGCGCACGGTATCAAGGGCGCGGGCATAAACGTCATCTGGGGCAACTTTCGATCCCTCCCACGGCCAGACCCTTCGTGTCACCATTCCGCTCTGAACGGTCATGGACCCCCTGGACCACTCTGTACTTGTGGCGGAACTATCCACCAAATGCCTCACTTTCGCATTTCCAGCCAAATTGCATGGGGGACCCCCTTTGACTTTTTTCGCCTTTTGGCTCATTTTCCTCACCCTCCACCGATTTAGCCGCTATCACGGACACAGGTCCGGGGGGGCCTGGGATGCCCTCCACTGCAATGCCACACCAGTCGGGCGCACGGTATCAAGGGCGCGGGCATAAACGTCATCTGGGGCAACTTTCGATCCCTCCCACGGCCAGACCCTTCGTGTCACCATTCCGCTCTGAACGGTCATGGACCCCCTGGACCACTCTGTACTTGTGGCGGAACTATCCACCAAATGCCTCACTTTCGCATTTCCAGCCAAATTGCATGGGGGACCCCCTTTGACTTTTTTCGCCTTTTGGCTCATTTTCCTCACCCTCCACCGATTTAGCCGCTATCACGGACACAGGTCCGGGGGGGCCTGGGATGCCCTCCACTGCAATGCCACACCAGTCGGGCGCACGGTATCAAGGGCGCGGGCATAAACGTCATCTGGGGCAACTTTCGATCCCTCCCACGGCCAGACCCTTCGTGTCACCATTCCGCTCTGAACGGTCATGGACCCCCTGGACCACTCTGTACTTGTGGCGGAACTATCCACCAAATGCCTCACTTTCGCATTTCCAGCCAAATTCCATGGGGGACCCCCTTTGACTTTTTTCGCCTTTTGGCTCATTTTCCTCACCCTCCACCGATTTAGCCGCTATCACGGACACAGGTCCGGGGGGGCCTGGGATGCCCTCCACTGCAATGCCACACCAGTCGGGCGCACGGTATCAAGGGCGCGGGCATAAACGTCATCTGGGGCAACTTTCGATCCCTCCCACGGCCAGACCCTTCGTGTCACCATTCCGCTCTGAACGGTCATGGACCCCCTGGACCACTCTGTACTTGTGGCGGAACTATCCACCAAATGCCTCACTTTCGCATTTCCAGCCAAATTGCATGGGGGACCCCCTTTGACTTTTTTCGCCTTTTGGCTCATTTTCCTCACCCTCCACCGATTTAGCCGCTATCACGGACACAGGTCCGGGGGGGCCTGGGATGCCCTCCACTGCAATGCCACACCAGTCGGGCGCACGGTATCAAGGGCGCGGGCATAAACGTCATCTGGGGCAACTTTCGATCCCTCCCACGGCCAGACCCTTCGTGTCACCATTCCGCTCTGAACGGTCATGGACCCCCTGGACCACTCTGTACTTGTGGCGGAACTATCCACCAAATGCCTCACTTTCGCATTTCCAGCCAAATTGCATGGGGGACCCCCTTTGACTTTTTTCGCCTTTTGGCTCATTTTCCTCACCCTCCACCGATTTAGCCGCTATCACGGACACAGGTCCGGGGGGGCCTGGGATGCCCTCCACTGCAATGCCACACCAGTCGGGCGCACGGTATCAAGGGCGCGGGCATAAACGTCATCTGGGGCAACTTTCGATCCCTCCCACGGCCAGACCCTTCGTGTCACCATTCCGCTCTGAACGGTCATGGACCCCCTGGACCACTCTGTACTTGTGGCGGAACTATCCACCAAATGCCTCACTTTCGCATTTCCAGCCAAATTCCATGGGGGACCCCCTTTGACTTTTTTCGCCTTTTGGCTCATTTTCCTCACCCTCCACCGATTTAGCCGCTATCACGGACACAGGTCCGGGGGGGCCTGGGATGCCCTCCACTGCAATGCCACACCAGTCGGGCGCACGGTATCAAGGGCGCGGGCATAAACGTCATCTGGGGCAACTTTCGATCCCTCCCACGGCCAGACCCTTCGTGTCACCATTCCGCTCTGAACGGTCATGGACCCCCTGGACCACTCTGTACTTGTGGCGGAACTATCCACCAAATGCCTCACTTTCGCATTTCCAGCCAAATTGCATGGGGGACCCCCTTTGACTTTTTTCGCCTTTTGGCTCATTTTCCTCACCCTCCACCGATTTAGCCGCTATCACGGACACAGGTCCGGGGGGGCCTGGGATGCCCTCCACTGCAATGCCACACCAGTCGGGCGCACGGTATCAAGGGCGCGGGCATAAACGTCATCTGGGGCAACTTTCGATCCCTCCCACGGCCAGACCCTTCGTGTCACCATTCCGCTCTGAACGGTCATGGACCCCCTGGACCACTCTGTACTTGTGGCGGAACTATCCACCAAATGCCTCACTTTCGCATTTCCAGCCAAATTGCATGGGGGACCCCCTTTGACTTTTTTCGCCTTTTGGCTCATTTTCCTCACCCTCCACCGATTTAGCCGCTATCACGGACACAGGTCCGGGGGGGCCTGGGATGCCCTCCACTGCAATGCCACACCAGTCGGGCGCACGGTATCAAGGGCGCGGGCATAAACGTCATCTGGGGCAACTTTCGATCCCTCCCACGGCCAGACCCTTCGTGTCACCATTCCGCTCTGAACGGTCATGGACCCCCTGGACCACTCTGTACTTGTGGCGGAACTATCCACCAAATGCCTCACTTTCGCATTTCCAGCCAAATTGCATGGGGGACCCCCTTTGACTTTTTTCGCCTTTTGGCTCATTTTCCTCACCCTCCACCGATTTAGCCGCTATCACGGACACAGGTCCGGGGGGGCCTGGGATGCCCTCCACTGCAATGCCACACCAGTCGGGCGCACGGTATCAAGGGCGCGGGCATAAACGTCATCTGGGGCAACTTTCGATCCCTCCCACGGCCAGACCCTTCGTGTCACCATTCCGCTCTGAACGGTCATGGACCCCCTGGACCACTCTGTACTTGTGGCGGAACTATCCACCAAATGCCTCACTTTCGCATTTCCAGCCAAATTGCATGGGGGACCCCCTTTGACTTTTTTCGCCTTTTGGCTCATTTTCCTCACCCTCCACCGATTTAGCCGCTATCACGGACACAGGTCCGGGGGGGCCTGGGATGCCCTCCACTGCAATGCCACACCAGTCGGGCGCACGGTATCAAGGGCGCGGGCATAAACGTCATCTGGGGCAACTTTCGATCCCTCCCACGGCCAGACCCTTCGTGTCACCATTCCGCTCTGAACGGTCATGGACCCCCTGGACCACTCTGTACTTGTGGCGGAACTATCCACCAAATGCCTCACTTTCGCATTTCCAGCCAAATTCCATGGGGGACCCCCTTTGACTTTTTTCGCCTTTTGGCTCATTTTCCTCACCCTCCACCGATTTAGCCGCTATCACGGACACAGGTCCGGGGGGGCCTGGGATGCCCTCCACTGCAATGCCACACCAGTCGGGCGCACGGTATCAAGGGCGCGGGCATAAACGTCATCTGGGGCAACTTTCGATCCCTCCCACGGCCAGACCCTTCGTGTCACCATTCCGCTCTGAACGGTCATGGACCCCCTGGACCACTCTGTACTTGTGGCGGAACTATCCACCAAATGACTCACTTTCGCATTTCCAGCCAAATTGCATGGGGGACCCCCTTTGACTTTTTTCGCCTTTTGGCTCATTTTCCTCACCCTCCACCGATTTAGCCGCTATCACGGACACAGGTCCGGGGGGGCCTGGGATGCCCTCCACTGCAATGCCACACCAGTCGGGCGCACGGTATCAAGGGCGCGGGCATAAACGTCATCTGGGGCAACTTTCGATCCCTCCCACGGCCAGACCCTTCGTGTCACCATTCCGCTCTGAACGGTCATGGACCCCCTGGACCACTCTGTACTTGTGGCGGAACTATCCACCAAATGCCTCACTTTCGCATTTCCAGCCAAATTGCATGGGGGACCCCCTTTGACTTTTTTCGCCTTTTGGCTCATTTTCCTCACCCTCCACCGATTTAGCCGCTATCACGGACACAGGTCCGGGGGGGCCTGGGATGCCCTCCACTGCAATGCCACACCAGTCGGGCGCACGGTATCAAGGGCGCGGGCATAAACGTCATCTGGGGCAACTTTCGATCCCTCCCACGGCCAGACCCTTCGTGTCACCATTCCGCTCTGAACGGTCATGGACCCCCTGGACCACTCTGTACTTGTGGCGGAACTATCCACCAAATGCCTCACTTTCGCATTTCCAGCCAAATTCCATGGGGGACCCCCTTTGACTTTTTTCGCCTTTTGGCTCATTTTCCTCACCCTCCACCGATTTAGCCGCTATCACGGACACAGGTCCGGGGGGGCCTGGGATGCCCTCCACTGCAATGCCACACCAGTCGGGCGCACGGTATCAAGGGCGCGGGCATAAACGTCATCTGGGGCAACTTTCGATCCCTCCCACGGCCAGACCCTTCGTGTCACCATTCCGCTCTGAACGGTCATGGACCCCCTGGACCACTCTGTACTTGTGGCGGAACTATCCACCAAATGCCTCACTTTCGCATTTCCAGCCAAATTGCATGGGGGACCCCCTTTGACTTTTTTCGCCTTTTGGCTCATTTTCCTCACCCTCCACCGATTTAGCCGCTATCACGGACACAGGTCCGGGGGGGCCTGGGATGCCCTCCACTGCAATGCCACACCAGTCGGGCGCACGGTATCAAGGGCGCGGGCATAAACGTCATCTGGGGCAACTTTCGATCCCTCCCACGGCCAGACCCTTCGTGTCACCATTCCGCTCTGAACGGTCATGGACCCCCTGGACCACTCTGTACTTGTGGCGGAACTATCCACCAAATGCCTCACTTTCGCATTTCCAGCCAAATTGCATGGGGGACCCCCTTTGACTTTTTTCGCCTTTTGGCTCATTTTCCTCACCCTCCACCGATTTAGCCGCTATCACGGACACAGGTCCGGGGGGGCCTGGGATGCCCTCCACTGCAATGCCACACCAGTCGGGCGCACGGTATCAAGGGCGCGGGCATAAACGTCATCTGGGGCAACTTTCGATCCCTCCCACGGCCAGACCCTTCGTGTCACCATTCCGCTCTGAACGGTCATGGACCCCCTGGACCACTCTGTACTTGTGGCGGAACTATCCACCAAATGACTCACTTTCGCATTTCCAGCCAAATTGCATGGGGGACCCCCTTTGACTTTTTTCGCCTTTTGGCTCATTTTCCTCACCCTCCACCGATTTAGCCGCTATCACGGACACAGGTCCGGGGGGGCCTGGGATGCCCTCCACTGCAATGCCACACCAGTCGGGCGCACGGTATCAAGGGCGCGGGCATAAACGTCATCTGGGGCAACTTTCGATCCCTCCCACGGCCAGACCCTTCGTGTCACCATTCCGCTCTGAACGGTCATGGACCCCCTGGACCACTCTGTACTTGTGGCGGAACTATCCACCAAATGCCTCACTTTCGCATTTCCAGCCAAATTGCATGGGGGACCCCCTTTGACTTTTTTCGCCTTTTGGCTCATTTTCCTCACCCTCCACCGATTTAGCCGCTATCACGGACACAGGTCCGGGGGGGCCTGGGATGCCCTCCACTGCAATGCCACACCAGTCGGGCGCACGGTATCAAGGGCGCGGGCATAAACGTCATCTGGGGCAACTTTCGATCCCTCCCACGGCCAGACCCTTCGTGTCACCATTCCGCTCTGAACGGTCATGGACCCCCTGGACCACTCTGTACTTGTGGCGGAACTATCCACCAAATGACTCACTTTCGCATTTCCAGCCAAATTGCATGGGGGACCCCCTTTGACTTTTTTCGCCTTTTGGCTCATTTTCCTCACCCTCCACCGATTTAGCCGCTATCACGGACACAGGTCCGGGGGGGCCTGGGATGCCCTCCACTGCAATGCCACACCAGTCGGGCGCACGGTATCAAGGGCGCGGGCATAAACGTCATCTGGGGCAACTTTCGATCCCTCCCACGGCCAGACCCTTCGTGTCACCATTCCGCTCTGAACGGTCATGGACCCCCTGGACCACTCTGTACTTGTGGCGGAACTATCCACCAAATGCCTCACTTTCGCATTTCCAGCCAAATTGCATGGGGGACCCCCTTTGACTTTTTTCGCCTTTTGGCTCATTTTCCTCACCCTCCACCGATTTAGCCGCTATCACGGACACAGGTCCGGGGGGGCCTGGGATGCCCTCCACTGCAATGCCACACCAGTCGGGCGCACGGTATCAAGGGCGCGGGCATAAACGTCATCTGGGGCAACTTTCGATCCCTCCCACGGCCAGACCCTTCGTGTCACCATTCCGCTCTGAACGGTCATGGACCCCCTGGACCACTCTGTACTTGTGGCGGAACTTTCCACCAAATGACTCACTTTCGCATTTCCAGCCAAATTGCATGGGGGACCCCCTTTGACTTTTTTCGCCTTTTGGCTCATTTTCCTCACCCTCCACCGATTTAGCCGCTATCACGGACACAGGTCCGGGGGGGCCTGGGATGCCCTCCACTGCAATGCCACACCAGTCGGGCGCACGGTATCAAGGGCGCGGGCATAAACGTCATCTGGGGCAACTTTCGATCCCTCCCACGGCCAGACCCTTCGTGTCACCATTCCGCTCTGAACGGTCATGGACCCCCTGGACCACTCTGTACTTGTGGCGGAACTTTCCACCAAATGACTCACTTTCGCATTTCCAGCCAAATTCCATGGGGTGTATACGCCACCATATACATGATGAGTAATATCACTCCCTCACTCAATGCCCGGCCCTTCTAGCTGACTAAGAAACTAAGTCAGCAATCTTCGGGTCTGCAACAACAACTCGACCACCAAACAGACATACGAACGCACATGAACATCCGAGTAACCAAACAAACACAAAACACAAATTACGTATACTAACGATCCTCCCCTGGATATATAATTAACATGTATGATAATAGACAACAATACATAATCAATGCAGTTGCACCACCCATGTGAGACAACGGACCTTCTCGAAATTAATGTAAAGACTAAAGACTAAACCCAACACACCAAAGTGCTGAGATGTCACTTCCGGGCAATGACCACGAGGGTAGCGTGGCCGAGACGAGGAGTTGGGACGATGACGGGTGTTGTGCAACAAGAAGTGGTGTGATAAACAGTTATATATATGTAACCACATTAATGTATCGTTCTGTTTAACAGTTGACAGTGTATATACCATAACTGCAAAACCTGAAAGCTTTGAATAAAATGGTATAAACTTAATACGAATCTACATATACCAGTACCCCGTACCTAGTGAACGATACATTATTACTGGTGGCAAGCGGTGACCGCGCCCACGTCTCTAAAGAAACAAACTAACTACCAGAAAAAAAGACTATCGAGGACTCATCCTGCGCACCCCTCTGCACCAATTGTGTTCCTCCAAAAGAAGCGGTGGTGAAAATTTCTCACCACCTGGTGGCAGCAAAACCACACCATGCACAACACCTACGTTATCGCCGACTCAACAATAATTACCAGCCTCTAAATAAGGTAACCTTTTTCAAATACGTAATAGTATCATTACTACTATTACCTTACCTATCCATTTCTGAATCCCTGATACTGCTTTCCTTTTTTTTTACGAGAACATCAACGAGACACTACCCTCATCAAGAGATATTTCCACACACTGCTCATCTCTCCCCAGTACCCTATTTCTATGGTGATGTTACGCCCCTCTCAACGCGTAACTACAAACAAGTCTACGGACCGCCACAGCCACACCTGACGGACCGGAAGCACATCGATATAATTATCGATAACCGGGAATATACCCATAAAGGTACCCTATGATTACATATATATAACATATGTAACTTTTAGTGATTTAATATTTCAACAACATTATCTTATTATAAAACTAAGCTACTTAATTAAGTTACACAACTAAGTTAAAATCATTTTTGCATACTTCCATCTTATACTGTACCAATTTATTATTTAAAAATACTGTATTTTAAATATATCTCTCAATAACTATTATAATCACATAATTATTTGCCAATGTCAAATAATTCTTCTTCACAATATTTTATATAACCTTTTACACTGTATATCCTGTATATATATATATATGTGTGAATCAAATACCAATTTCACATATTCCTAATACCATTTCATATTTATAGATATGCAATAACTTTACTAGATTTGACTATTACATAATATCACATTCATATGTATTCTTACAGTTAAGTAATTCTTGTCTAAACTATATATATATTTATATATACAATAACCGTTAATTGCTTTCACTACGTACCACCCATTTATATTTTACATAGAACTTAGATGTTTTTATAAATGTAACTTACCTTTCATAATTACTACTGTTAACCAGCTATATATGTACACATATAATTATTATTATACACAATATATCATATATTATTTGCACAATATATAACCCATTATTATTATTGCCATATTTACATTTTTACCATTTATAATTATATATTCTTATATGTAACCCGTATATAAATGTTGACATCCCATACCCCCCCTCCCTTATCTAAGCATAACATATTACCCTTAGTTACTATATACCTATTATTCCTATTTTAACTATTTTTTCTTAGATTACAAATCAAAACTAACTATTAACTAATACATGATTTAACAACATGGCCTTTGCCACCAGATCAAAACTAAAAAGTTTACATAGCGTCTTCTCAAAGTCTAGAGAAGAAAAACACCAAAATGACATATCCAGTGACAAAGAGGAAATACACACAGAAGACTTAATTGGCAATGACAAATCTAATCCTAATGCAGATACCCCTATAACTCCCCTTTATGAGAACGATGTCTTACCTTTTTTCAACCAGCTTCCTCAAGTAGACCCCTTTCACCCCTCACAATCACAACCACCCATTCCTCCCATCCAACCAAATATGCAAACAAAACCTCCTATAAACCATAATCCATCCAACCCCCATATCCCAACACATAATAACCCCCCTCCCATTCAGCAACAGTACCAAACCTTCCCCCTTCCTCCCCCCCATACCCCACCTGTTCAAACCCACTCCACACCATACCATCAACCACCACCTAACCTTCCTCCAAACCCACAATATTATCCTTACCCACAACCTCAACCAACAATAATTAACAATTATCAAACCATAACCCCCCTCACAGAAATCCCAACCTTTTCCCAAGATAGCGGACTATCTATTACAGATTTCTTGACAGCATGTGACCTCTTTTTCTCCAAGAACATACAATATTCAGAGACAGATAAAATAAATTTGTGCCGTCAGAAAATAAACCCATCTGACATTTGCCGTTCAAAGGCAAGGATGCTAGACACCCTAGTTGCATCTGGAATCACTTATCAGGAATATAAACGCCACCTCCTTAAGGTCTTTCATAACAAACAACCTAACAACATTTCCTTCCTCATCACCTTCCTCAATAACACTAGAGTCCCACCACATTCCATTACTAACATAATGGATTTTGTTGCAAACGGAATGAAAGAGGTCAGAGAAGACCTAGAAAATAACTCTCCTTGGACTCACACTGATCAATTTGGTCAAAATGTAATGCCAACAAAACACTTACTAACATTCCTTGAAATAGCTTCCTATCTCTCCCCAACTCCCTCCAAAGTGTTTAAAGGAAGCCTCCAAAAAGGAACTAGACACTAGAAATCCTCTAGCTTAT
>NC_134784.1:38196554-38201554 GCF_046742065.1 Oratosquilla oratoria
GAAGTTCGAGGGACATTTACTTTAGCTACTTCACTTTAACGCAAATCTTACGATCATTGATATTTGGTGAATCCGATTCCAGGTACCTCACGAATGAAAGGAACACTGGTCTTGATGCACCACCTGTACGTCGCAGACAACTCTTTCGTCCGTCGCTGTTGGCTGCGAGCGAACTTCTCTCGACGCACATGACTGCCGAGAACCCTGGCCCCACCCCCGTGGCGACACGAGCACCCAATCACTGACTGTTTTTTGTGATCGTTATACTCCGGGACACACTACCCCTCCCACCCCCACTGTTGTTTTTCCAGGGCCTGAATATAGAAGGCTGCTGAGATTTGCCGTAGGCCTAAATGTTGGTATTCCTCTTTTCGAATATTTCCAATAATTTATTTTGCGATCGTTATACACTAGAACAAATCATTATATTTACTCCTTTCTTGCTCCATATAAGTTCTGAACCAAAAAAAGAAGATTTTTATTGTTTTTAATCCTTTTATCTATCTACTTATCTATTTATATTAATTTATTATTATTATTTTAATCACTGCAGTTTGGGTGCAAAGAAAAATATGAAATACTCGTTTAGCATTTATTTTTCATGATCTCCTAACAACTCATCATCTACAAAGAATATAATAGTCACCCTCTTTCTTGATTCTCATCCTAGAACTGCTACCATTTACCAATTCCCGTTCACCATATATTGATTATTAACCTATTGATTAATGTTATATATTCATGGTAACATAGTATACGTCAGAGCTAATTCTCTAACATTCCATCTCATCTCTATATAAATTCACATCTGCCTATATTTATACTCATGGATCAGTTCATAGACTCAACACATGCCTCAATGGTGCATTGGTACCGTTATCGAATTCAAATTCAGCTACTTGAATTCGAGTTCGACCAAGTCTGAAAAGATTATGCATCGCTGCACTGTGAGCCTATACTCAGATTCTGGTGAGCAAGGAGTTTTGTATACATACATACATACATACATATATATATATATATATATATATATATATATATATATATATATATATATATATCAGTAATTCACAAGGCACACGTAAAAATAATATGCAAAAAAACAACAACAACTGGGAAATAAGAAGCTTAGTCCGAACGTTTTCGTCTATTTAAGACATTATCAAGGAATACACAGTTACAGAGACATAGGTGGATATATATATATATACATAAAGTAGTAGACAAGCTAGGAACATGGGAAGGACACACAAGATGCTTCATAATCAGGTTGAGACGTATGTTTAAGGACGTTTGGTCACATGACGTTACGTCACCCCGGCCTAGTAACACTTGGAGATCTTTTTTACAATTTGATAAATAATAAAATCATCAAGTTTATATAATCCTAAACTTAAATTAATATTATGGTCAAAGGTTTGCTTAATGTGACTGGATTCGATAATGTTTCTTTCTAATAAAGATCTACAAGAAATTATTACATTAGAATTATCCCAGTCAATAGGATGGTTGTGGTCTCTTACATGGATGAAAAGGCCACTGGAACTTTGCCCACTCCTTACACTATATTTGTGCTGATTTAGCCTAGTTTTTAAGTCTTTACCAGTTTGGCCGATATAAAATTTGTTACATTTAAGGCATGGAATAGAGTAAACACAACCCTCATTTAATTCAGATGAATTTTTAATGAGCTTACTTTTTATAGTATTGTTATTTTTGAAAACCAAGTTGATGTTGAATTGTTTGAGAATATTAGGCAGACCAACTAATTTCTCACTGTAAGGAAGAACCAAAAGGTTCTTTTTGTCAAATACTTTTCTTTCGTGTGAGGTGTTATGGAAAGTTTTGGAAGCCATTTTATGAGAAGTGTCTACTAAGTGTTTTGGATATTTTAATTCAGAAGCTATGCTATATATCTTCCTCAGCTCATCATACAAAAATTCGGGGCTACATATCCTGTAGGCTCTAAGAAACATAGAACTAAAGACAGAAAGTTTTGTCTTCTGATGATGAGCCGAGTAAAAGTGGACATATGATGCGACATTAGTTGGTTTTCTATAAACGTCATATTTAAATTGTCTACCATTTCGATGAATTAAAATACCCAAAAATGGTAATTTATTCTCTATTTCTATTTCAAAAGTGAATTTGATTGAAGGGACCATACCATTTAGTTTTTCAAGGAATAAATTTAAGTTACGCTTAACTGGCCAAAGACACAAAATATCATCAACATATCTTTTCCACACAACTTGTTGGGGAAGAATCCTAGGTAGTAGTTTCATCTCAAAGAATTCCATGTACAAGTTATTAAGTACTGGGGACAGAGGGTTTCCCATAGCCATACCAAATTTTTGTACATAGAATTCACCATTGGGGTATTGGCTGCTACCCGTCTGGGGTATTGGCTGCTTGTTATTGTGGCAAAGTAGCATGCAGTTGATACTTTAGGGTCTATATGGGGCGCCCCTACGGACCAGAGCCACACATAGTTTTGTCTATGATAGAGGAAACTCTGTTCATAGAGAAATTATGACACTTTTATACTACGACTGTCCCTCCATTATGCTGTCCCCCAATCCCTTGTTGCTGTCCTGTACCATTTCTCTGAGTATTCTTTTTCTGTGGTGGGGGAAAAGAATGCTGCCACCAAGTATTCCCACTTGGATCGTAAGAGGCGAGAAGAAAGAGACGGGGATTGGGACTAGGCACCCTTCTCCTTGTAGCCCCACAGGGGACATTCCTAAAGGAAAAAGTAAAGGCATAAGAGGGTCTGGGAGTTTTCGGAACAGCACCCTAAGGTTTGGGTCTTTTAATGTGCGTGGATGTGGTACAGATGAGAGTAAAAGGGAAGAGATAGGTAGTATGTTTGTGAGAAGAAAGATGGATGTGTTGGCTTTGAGTGAAACTAAGTTGAAAGGAAAGGGTGAGTGTAAGTTTGGGAGTGTAAGTGGGAGGTTATCAGGAGTGAAGAGAGGGCGAGGGAGGGAAGGGGTGGCTATTCTAGTAAGTGAAGAGATAGGTAAACGGGTAGTGGAGTGGAAGGAGGTTTCCTCAAGGATAATGTGGATGAAGGTGAAACTGGGAAAGGAGATGTGGGTCTTTGTAAGTGCATATGGGCCTGGCAGTGAGAAGAGTGTAGAAGAAAGGGAGGCCTTTTGGATAGATTTAAATGAGTGCATAGAGGATTTAGGAAGAAATGTAAATGTAATAGTACTGGGAGACCTTAATGCTAGGGTAGGAAATGGTCCAATCGATGGAGTGGTTGGGAAATGTGGAGTTCCAGGAAAGAATCGTAGTGAAGAGTTGATGGTGGAAATGTGTCTAGAAAGAGATTTGATGATAGCAAATACAGTGTTTCGGAAGAAAGTCAAGCATAAGTACACATGGGAGAGGGTGGTGGAGGGAAGGGTGGTAGATAGAGCGCTAATGGATTATGTAGTGGTAAATAGGATTATGATAGGAAGAGTTAAGGATGTACATGTGCTAAGGGGAGAGGGTGGGGGAATATCAGATAATTTTTTGGTGGAAGGTAAGTTGAGAGTGGAGGATAGATGGAGAAAGAGGAAAGGGACAAAAGGTAGGGAGGTTCTTAGAGTGAACTCTTTGAATGAAAAGGGAAAGGAGAAGGAGTACGAAAAGAAGCTGAAGGAGGAGTGGGAGGGAGTAAAGGATAAAGTGGAGCTGGGTGTGGAGGAGGAATGGGGATGGTTCAAGGACGGAGTCATAAAGTGTGCAAGGATGGTGTGTGGAACAAGAAGGACAGGAGGAAATAGAAGAAAGGATAGTGAATGGTGGGATGAGGAAACAAAGAAGGTTGTAGAAGAGAAGAAGCGAGCTTTCACAGATTGGTTACAAAATAGGACGAGGGAGTCATATGAGAGGTACAAAGAAAAGAAAAGAGAAGTAAAGCAAAAGGTAAAGGAGGCAAAGAGGAGAGCAGATGTGAAATGGGGTAAGAGTATGACAGAAAATTTTGAAAGTAATAAAAAGATGTTTTGGAAAGAAATTAAGAGAGGAAGAGGAGGCGAATCAAGTAGAGAAGAAAAGGTAAAAGGTGCAGATGGAGAGATGATAATGGAGGAGAAGGCAGTAAGGGGAAGATGGGCAGAATATTTTAGGGAGTTGCTAAATGTGAAGGAGGATAGGGAGGGAGCGATAGCTGCAGTGGGAAATGTGAAGAAAATAAGAGTGATGAGTGAGGAGAATGGAGGAGAAATAAGGAAGGATGAGGTGAAGGCAGTTGTTAAGATGATGAAAGCAGGTAAGGCACCTGGTCTGGATGGATGCCATGCAGAATATCTGAAAAAGGGAGGTACAGTGATGGTGGACTGGCTGGTGAGGTTATTTAATGTTTGCTGGAGAGAGGGTAGAGTGCCGGAGGACTGGAGGAGTGCCTGTATAGTTCCTCTTTACAAGGGAAAAGGGGACAAGTGTGAATGTAGTAGTTTCAGAGGGATTAGCTTGTTTAGTGTAGTTGGGAAGGCTTATGGGATGATCTTGATTGAGAGGATTAGGAGAGGAACAGAGGGACTAATTGGTGAGGAACAGTGTGGATTTAGGACAGGTAGAGGTTGTGTAGATCAGATCTTTGTGGTAAGACAGACATGTGAGAAAGCTATAGGAAAGGTGAAGGATGTTTGTTGGGCTTTTATGGATCTGGAAAAGGCTTACGACAGGGTAGACAGAAAGGCACTGTGGGAGGTTATGCAGATATACGGGATAGGAGGAAAGCTTCTGGGAGCTGTCAAGAGTTTTTATGAGAGTAGTAGAGCTTGTGTTAGGATTAGAAATGGAGAGAGTGAGTGGTTCGAGGTAAAGGTGGGACTTCGTCAAGAATGCGTTATGTTGCCCTGGCTGTTCAACTTATACATGGATGGGGTGGTGCGAGAGGTAGATGCAAGGGTAGTGGGCAAGGGATTGGAGATGGTTAAAGAAAATGGAGAAAAGTGGGAGGTGAGCCAGCTGTTGTTTGCGGACGACACTGCGCTTGTGGCAGG
>NC_134784.1:38214054-38219054 GCF_046742065.1 Oratosquilla oratoria
CTGGTGTTGGGCGATCTTTTTCAACTCCATAGCATCCCTTTAGTAAGGATAAGATAAACTGTCTAGATTAACTGTCCATAGCGGTCCGTGTTTTTTTATTTTTTATTCTGGCCAACCCCAAACTTCTTTATCCATGATGCCCGTTTGGTCTCGATTAATTCTCCTCGTACTTGGTGGCAAATTTTCCTTTATTTTATGATAGTGAAAAGGTAACCTGTTCCGTGCCAGGAAAATTTTCATCTTTTTATTTTGGCTGCCATTAGATTTACACATGTTATTGGCAACCCCTTGCCACCAAAGGAATGAAGTTCGTCAATATGATTGATGCATACTTCATTGATTTTATTGCGGAAAACAGAACAATACCATTCAATTGAGGTCCGGTACCCTTGTGAATTAAAAGATCTTGGTCAAGCGAGACGCAATAGCGCGGACACCAGAACCCGGGCTAATATATCAGAATTAAACAAACATGTATTCCGTTGGTGCTGTATTAGCACAATTTTTGTTCATAAAGTATAATTTCAACTGCAAGGGAACTACGGTATATAGAAATGTTTCAGTTGGTCATGAACGAAAGATGGATTTGCATACGAGTATTTCTGGTTTACCATGAGGGTAATTCAGGTGTCCGCAGCAATACATCAGAACAAATATATAGTGTTCTATGGTACATAAAAGGTTATACGTGATGGTGGTCCATGCGCATTGTTGACTGCATAAAAAGGCATGGATGATAAGATACTTTTCTATATATATGAGAGGACGGACCAGAAGGCGCATTCACCTTAGTGTCATAAAAAAAATCTTAGTGATGCCGGTGGTTCCCTAAATGGAGACAGTAAAACCTCAATGAAGTACAAAATTAACTTGATCCATGTATATGTTAATAAAGTATTTAAAGTTTGCTCAAATTGGACCCTTATTTATAAAGAATTGAATAGAATAAGACAGATATACTAACAAACAATGGCTTTCCAGTGATAGCAATCTTTAAAAAAATAGCGAATAATCTAGATAAATTCAGCTCCAGAGTAAAGACTAAAGAGATAAAAAAAAAGAACTTATTATATACTATCAGAACATAATGTCATCAAGCTACAAGACCATGCAACAATTCTTCACACTATTGCTCTTAGTATCGGCAACAAGATTTAAATTCAGTTTCAGAGTAAAGACTAAAGAGATAAAAAAATAATTTATTACATACTACCAGAACATAATGTCATCAGCCTACAAAACTATGCAACAATTCTACACACTATTGCTCTTAGTATCGGCAACAAGATTTAAATTCAGCTCCAGAGTAAGACTAAAGAGATAAAAAAAAAACTTATTACATACTACCAGAACATAATGTCATCAGCCTACAAGACCATGCAACAATTCTTCACACTATTGCTCTTAGTACCGGCAAAAAGGTTTCCTTTTTAGATGTTTGGGTATATGATTCAGGAGGTACTTTCACTACGAGTGTGAACTGAAAACCAGATACGAGTTACTCCGGAAGATGTTTGAATGGCTTAAGCGAATGCTCATCAAAATACAAAGGTACCTTCTCCATCAATAATTAGATTGAGTTAAGTAAATTTGAACAAGTAACGGCTTTCCGTTGAAAGAAATTGATAGAGAAATAAGAATGAATTGGAGAAAGTCAACACTGTTCCAGGTAATATAAAGACTATGAAGAATAACTGAAGTTTTATATAAAAAACAAACTATACATAGCTGCGATAGTACATTATATTTAACATATTCACATTGTCTATGAATAATAACCGGTATTTCGTCCTTGTATTTCCTCTTTAAACTAATGAGAAAATGTAAGGATAAAAGCATGTGATACTGTTATAAGAACCCACTAGAAATGCACTGAATAACCTGATTTCCTACTGTGAGCTCCTTGATCTTAACACACCAGTGACCATATATAGTCTCCCATTGTAGCAGTGTCCCATCTTCCTTGGTATCTTTTCTCCATTGCAGCATTGTCGTGATGAAACTTCTCACCGTGCTCCTCACTCACTTCTCTCAATATCTCACGGAAAAATCCAAATGTGAATACATAAAGTACACCTTTAATGACATTCTACATCCTCCTAAGTTCTTGTAAATTTCCAACATTTTTGCTACGATTTGCTTGCAGTTTTGCCCCTTATTACCAAGGAATCCACTAACTATATCTTGAAATGCACTCCACATCTCTCTTTCGACATTGCTCATTACATTCTCAAGTTACATTCTCCTTGCGAACCAGTAAATATACCACCCACTTTGGCCTCTGATAGCTTTGGAAAGAGTAGAGGAATCTCTTGAAATGATGTTCCACCGTGATCTAATACTTTCACAAAGTGTTTGACCAAACCAAGTTTTATATGAAGTGGGCGTAGCAACAATTTGGCAGGCCCTGCAAGAAGCTTTCTAATAGCATTGATATTTCCTCACTGCAAGTCATCTCGAGGGGGCCGCTCCACTTTCTGGTAGTGTTCATTATCAGTCCGACTGTTCCATAGGCAAAAGAAACATGAATACTTGGTGTACCCACACTATAATCCATATATATATATATATGTATATATATATATATATATATGTATATATATATATATATACACGCACACACGCACACACACGCACACACACGCACACACACACACACACAAACACACACACACACACACACACACACACACACACACACACACACACACACACACACACACACACACACACACACACACACACAACACACACACACACACACACACACACACACACACACACACACACACACACACACACACACACACACACACACACACATACATACACACACACACACACACACACACACAAACACACACACACACACACACACACACACACACACACACACACACACACACACACACACACACACACACACACACACACACACACACACACACACACACACACACACACACACACACACATATATATGTATATATATGTATGCAAAGTAGATCACTTGGAAAAAGAAACTAACGAAGCAGAGAGTTCTGACTACAAAAGCAGGTTATAGACGCTGCCGACTGGGAACGCGATATTTCCTCGCGAAACATGTTTGCACTTTGAATTCATTTGACAGTAATAAAGACTAGTTAACGAAGTTGAATTATTCTAACTATACGTAAGAATATTTCTCCTTTAGACTATTATCATGTCGGCAGTAAGGTTCACAATAAAAGGCGGCGGATACTCAAAACTCATAATAACTTACAAGGCCGTGGACATTGTGACTTGTTTACAAGTTAAAAAAAAGACGTAGAATAGGGCCACAGTGTAATTCCACATAAATTAAATCTCCTTAGGCTGATATATTTATGTTTTTGGTATTAATTGCATATATAAGCACATGGGCCTACCATTCAAAGGATCCAAGGTGATGTACAGGAAGACTATATCTTTTACATTATATTAATGTATCATTATTAACGTGTCATAATTAGACAGTCAGCACAACCCTGCTGAAAGCATCATGACAGCGCTATAATTTTCATAATTTTCATTGGAATAACAAAGCTTATTGAATAATTATTTTCCTCTGATATTTTATGCTTCTGAATTCTAATAGTAATAAGCAATAAATATGTAAAAGAATGAATATTCAAGTATAGATTTATATATATACATATGTAATATACTTCTAACGTCTGGTGATTATAGATTACGTATGATATCCTATTGATGCCCCCTATCTGAAAGTCTGATAAAAGCAATGTATTCATTGTCTCACCCAATAGATACTCAATACTATTTTGTAAACCTATCCGAGAGTTGACACCCTAACGTGGTATACAGAATTGAGTATTTTAATGACTAAAAGAGTTATGTCGATAGTAATGAAAATCTTTATAGGGCCATATCTAACAATTTCTGCATGAAAGATGGGACAAAGGGCAGCTCGCACACAGTCGCAGGACCCAGTGCTAACTTGCACGTCCCTGATGGCGAAGACGAAAATTAATCATAGATATATGGATTACCGTCGTAATGATGGCGTGGACCATTAGGTACCATAAAGATAGATAAGGGTTCACTGTCTATACTTAGTAAGGTAGTACCAAAGAAACATTTCACCAGAAACCAGTTGACTGGGAAATGAGATTATTGCCAGAACAAAAGTACATAAGAACATAAGAATGAAGGAAACTACGAGAGACCGTAAAGCCTGAACTAGGAAGTTCCATGTCCATTACCACCTATCATCCCTATCCACAAAGTTATCTAATCTTCTCTTTAAAGCAACTAATAGATTCAGCTCTCACCACATGGTTACTAAGTCTATTCCATTCGTTAACCACTCTGTTGGTAAATTAGTTCTTGCCCATTTCCTTCTTAAGCCTAACTTTGTCCAATTTAAACTCATTCAAATACCCAATCTGGCTTACCGGAAGCAGGTACAACGAGGGGCTGGTTGAGGACCGCCTCCGCTGGAGACGCGTTGAGGCCGTCCTTAATGGCTCAGTGAACGGTGGACGTAGGAATGTCTAGCACCGATGACAGCGGCCGTAGATGGTTGTGGTGAAGTTTGTAGGGGTGTCAAAGCGGGTGCAGTTGCGCAAACCAAGCGACGACCAGTAGCTTGTAAGGAGCGAGAGAATCAGCACCGAGGAAGGGCGTCCAGACGTCTGCTAGGGTGAAGCTCCAGAAGTCGAGGCGACTCCCGAAGATGACGTGCAGGTGTTTGCACCCGTAGGTAACGACGGTGATGCCGTTGGTGGCGGTGAACCTCACTCTGGCGTCCTTTGGGGCCTGGCGTTTTGCTGCGAATGCAGGGAATATAGATCTGTAATTGGAGGTATCGACGAGGGTACGATGTTTGGAGGAGCCATATCTGTCGGAACGTGTCGTTACTCCTGCTAGTTTTGTCGGCTTCGGGTGGTGGGCGGGCGATGGACAGCATCTCGAGGTATGCTGCGCTTGATTGCCCCCCAGGAGCTATTGAGAGAGTTCGA
>NC_134784.1:38234054-38246554 GCF_046742065.1 Oratosquilla oratoria
AAATAGATAGATAAATATACATATATGAAAATATATGTACCTACAAAACACACACACACACACACACACACACACACACACACACACACACACACACACACACACACACACACACACACACACACACACACACACACACACACACACACACACACACACACACACACACACACACACACACACACACACACACACAACACCCCAAACACACACACACACACACACACACACACACACACACACACACACACACACACACACACACACACACACACACACACACACACACACACACACACACACACACACACACACACACACACACACACACACACACACACACACACACACACACACACACACACACACACACATTTTATATATCTATATATATATATATATTTGTTGAGACATTGTGACAAGTTGAAAAAGGTGGAAAAAGAGAGTCACGGGTCTTGTTCCGAGTTTATTCCTGACCGGTTTCGCTTGTAGCTTCTTCAGAGGAATGAAGAAGCTACAAGCGAAACCGGTCAGGAATAAACTCGGAACGAGACCAGTGACTCTCTTTTTCCACCTTTTTCATATATATATATATATATATATATATATATATATATATATATATATATGTGTGTGTGTGTGTGTGTGTGTGTATGTATGTATATTTGTATATATATACATACATATATATAAATGTATATATACTTATGTATGTATGTATGTATATATATATATATGTATATATATATATATATATATATATATATATCTATATATATATATATATACATATACGTGTATATATATACTTTTATCTCTCTTGATGGAGCAATGGATTAAGTCATTACTGCACTTGTTACGCGGTAACCAGGTTCGAGTCCTTGGTCGTACCACGTTTCAATTGCTGCATGTAGCCTCCATGGAACACCCAATGTTGATGGCATAGAATTAAAGTGCATTGTAGTTGATGAAAATGTATCGCTATTCACTGGGACCTATTCAGTGTTGTACAAATACTTTCCCGCGTTCGTATACTTACCAATTGTACTATCATAGTGGAGATGGGTTGAACACAAAATTTCGTGTATGTGTATGTATGCATACAAATATATAAGAAAAGTCGCACTTAACTTATATCTCTCTTGATAGAGCAATGAATTAAGTCGCTACAGCACTTATTACACGCTAACCAGGTTCGAGTACTTGGTCGCACCACGTTTCAATTTCTGCATGTAGCCTCCACGGGACACCCGATGTTGATGGCTTAGAATTAAAGTGCATTGTAGTTGATATATACTGTATATACATATATATATATATATATATGCATATATATATATATATATATATATTTGTATATATACACATATCACAAAACGAAAATGTAGTAGCACATTTAGTAAAATTTTTAAATAACCCACTGTCGGAGAAACAAAGCAAAAGAAACAGACGAACTGTATATTTCGACCACTACTGTGGTCCTCTTCAGCAGATAGGTACAAGGTAAGATGTACAAGAATATATACAGTGAGAGAGGTACAAAGTGGGAACAAGGGGAGGTGGCTCAAGTCACATGTCCGAGGTGGGGCGGACTCGGGAATGGTAACAATTTATTCACAGCATAAGTTGTTATACAATCAGGTGATCATTGCCCTTTTGATGTGTTGAAATTTGGCAAGTGTTTGATGAGGAAAGATTCGACTATCTTTCTCCTAAAGCTACAATTGGATTTATAAATTATTTCTGGTTTGTTCCAATCTATGCGGTGATCCTTTGTTGATGTATGGAGGAAGACCGCGGAGTTGTTTTGTGCATACCTAAAAGAGTTTTTGTGCTCTTTTACTCTGGTATTGAGGTCCCTACCAGTTTGACCCCAGTAAACCTCATTACAATCTTTACAAGGTGGTTTATATACTCCAGGGTTGTTATCTGATTTGGGCAATGATCACCTGATTGTATAACAACTTAAGCTGTGAATAAATTGTTACCATTCCCGAGTCCGCCCCACCTCGGACATGTAACTTGAGCCACCTGCCCTTGTTCCCACTTTGTACCTCTCTCACTGTATACATTCTTATACATCTTACCTTGTACCTATCTGCTGAAGAGGACCACAGTAGTGGTCGAAATATACAGTTCGTCTGTTTCTTTTGCTTTGTTTCTCCGACAGTGGGTTATTTGAAACATATGCATATATATATATATATATATATATATATATATATATATATACGAGTATATACATATACAGACATGACAGAATTAAATAGACACTAAGAGAAATGGTTTAATTTATTAAACAAGCAATTGATACAATTAAAGTGCTTATAAGTGGTCACAATGTGCTTAATAGTTGGTTGAAATCCCTTTTACTTTTTTCAATGCAAGGACCCTTCTAGGCATGCTAGTGATTAGTTCACGAATATCATCTTGAGGGATTTCTTGCCATGTTTCCCGTAATAATCCTAAGAGTTCGGGGTCTGAAGATAGCTTCCTGTCCTTTTTGCGAAGTTGTCAGTCTAATATGCCCCAGAGGTGTTCAAAAGGGTTCATATCCGGGGACTGATTGGCCATGGAGATTTCCTGATCGCATTTTGGCTCATCCAATTTTGTATTACTTGAGCAGTGTGACAAGGAGCTCCATCTTCCATAAATAGGAAGACATTTTTACTCATTCTACCACTGGAGAATATTGGAATGAGTTCTTTTTTAACATAGAAACATATTTGCCTGAAGTGATGTTTCCTTGACACTCCACATGCGCTGATCGACCATCTTCCAAATTGCACCCCACACCATTATTGAAATGCTCTCATGTTTCACTGTTGACTGCAGTCTTTTGAGGTCAAACTCTTGACTACAGATTCTCCAAACACACGCTCTTCCACTGTCAGAAAATAATGCGAATCGTGACTCATCAGAGAAAATGACAATGCTACAAAAGGCCAGGCCACAGGTCTCTTCACCATCTCAACAGCCCAATCCTTTCTGCGCTTGATATTGGCTGGACGAAGGAGTGGTTTCCTTCATGCAGCTCTGCCATAGTAACTCAGCTTGTGGAGATACCTGACAGCTGTTCTGGGACTGACATCAGCTTGTGCTGCTATGTCAGAAGCTTTGCAACGTGAATCCTCTTCGACATTTCATTTGACAAGACGCAAGGTTCTTTCTGAGGCTACGGGACGACCTGAATGAGGTTGTGTGCCCTTCTTGCCCTCTTTGGTGAATTGTACGATCACTCTATTAACAGTAAAAAGGGGATATAGACAAATTTTCAAATATTTTGCGTTGACTAAGTCCACCTTCATGTTAACCCACAATACGACCTCGCTGAAATTCAGATATGTCTACTGCTCCTTTGGCTCGTGGCATGCTTGATTAATCTTGTATGTAATCTAAATCATAAATCTAGGTAAATATAATATATTAGGTAAATTTGAATAACATTACGCATTAAATAAGAGCAGAAATGCATTTTTCTTGGTGTCTATTCAATTTTCTCATGTCTGTGTATACACACACACACACACACACACACACACACACACACACACACACACACACACACACACACACACACACACACACACACACACACACACACACACACACACACACACACACACACACACACACACACACACACACACACACACACACACACACACACACACACACACACACACACGTATGTATATATATATATATATATATATATATATATATATGTATATACACACATACAAAATGGATGCGGAAATATACAATAGCGGATCACTACGAGCATAACTCTCCTCCCGCAAAATACAACGAGGTAAATACAACTAGGTAAATACACACACACGCACACACACACTTAGAGTATGAGAGAGGGACAGAAGGAGAGAACATGATATATGAAATGAATGAGAGATCATGGAAGAAGAAGAGAAGGAGAGAACTATTGCTGAGTCAGTGAGGGAGAATAAGGGAGATATTGGGGAAAGAGGAGGGGAGAGAAAAGTAGGGAGACAGGAAGACAGAGAGAGAGAGAGAGAGAGAGAGAGAGAGAGAGAGAGAGAGAGAGAGAGAGAGAGAGAGAGAGAGAGAGAGAGAGAGAGAGAGAGAGAGAGAGAGAGAGAGAGAGAGAGAGAGAGAGAGAGAGAGAGAGAGAGAGAGAGAGAGAGAGAGAGAGAGAGAGAGAGAGAGAGAGAGAGAGAGAGAGAGAGAGAGAGAGAGAGAGAGAGAGAGAGAGAGAGAGAGAGAGAGAGAGAGAGAGAGAGAGAGAGAGAGAGAGAGAGAGAGAGAGAGAGAGAGAGAGAGAGAGAGAGAGAGAGAGAGAGAATTCTATCTGCGTAGTTGATCATATCTGACATATAAAATACAAAAAGTTTTCTTTGTGTGATCCTTGCGTCAATGCTTCCTAAGTCAGAAAGAATTGGAATGTATTCTAAAGAAAACACCAAGGGATAACTATATATTTTTTCATTTCTCATTAGAAATACAGGCAGTCAAACCATCTGATCTTTATTGTATCCAGAATAACACCACTGAACAAAGAGCAACATTAATTTGAAACAGGTAGTGTCGTTTCTTTTTTGTTATGATTAATATTTAGTATTACAACGTGTCTGGACTCAGTGGAAATCTGAATTTGGTAAGTATAAAAATGTTCGCCAGTTTCACAGATGTAATTCTTTTCTTTATCATCTGATAGTTATTATACATACATACATATACCAAGGGTACTTTCCCCCTTACAAGGAGGGTAGCCAAAGTCAAAAGGCATAATTCCACTCCCACCCATTTTATCCTCGCCCATTCCGCTCCCATCCACCACCCCTCCCTCCCTCTCATTTTGGTTCTTCATGGATCACGACTCTGAAGTAATTCTTCTCTTTACTTATAGTTGCTTATAGTTAGTATATGTCATTCTTTTCCTTATTGTATATGTTTACTGTATATGTAATATGTGGTAAGTGCCAAACACGCGGTATTTTGGTAGGAGTTTATTGCGGAGATCTACACACAAGTAAGACAGGAAGTGATCTGTCACAAGCGAATGCTTGGGGGGCCTAGCTGGGCATAAGACGCGCCTGTGGCCTACTTTCTGTTACATTGTTGCTAAGCGGGAAAAAGATTGAGCAAAACAATACATACTAACATATCTAGGTATATACATAGAAATATACAGCAACAAGAGAACAATTACATATAATGATGAATATGCATGCAAAATGGTTAAGGGTAACATATATTTAGTTTCTTAATTCTACGACGTGTACAATTGGCATAGACGCATACGCGTTTAGCGTACGCCTAATGACGCATATATATTCGGTTATATAATTATGTATAGGGCACTTATATTGTAATGACTACATAGGCTTACTTATACAAAACATTTACAATAGATATATGTTGATATTAAGTACTCATGTATAATAATGAAGTATGACATATACAATAAAGGAGATACATATACAATAAATATATACAATAATTAAGTAAGGAAGGGATTGGCTACATTACTCCCCCCTTGAGAGAGTAGCGTCAGTGAAGAAAGTCTTTAGTAGTAGTAAAAATCAGATTTATTGTGAAATCTGACTGCCCTGCCTGAGCGACTTTTGTATGGGAGAGCGGAAGTATGAGGGTGGGAGGGAGTGGAAGAGGTGATAGGGTGGCCGAGGTCATTGGCATTTGTGGGTGGTATGGGATTCGGTGGGATGACAGTTGAAGTGTCAGAAGTGGACGAAGTAGGAACAGGAGGAGTGGAAGGTGGTGAGGGTATGTCTGGGGTTACATGGAGACGGGTCTTAGGGCGAGGAGAAACTGGGAGGAAAGCTGGTTTCAAACGATCAATGGAAACTGAGGTTTCGCCTTGAGGTAGGTTAAGGATGAAGTACTTAGGTTCACGTCGAATGACGTCATATGGACCAGAGTACGGAGCCTCCAAACTCTTACGAATTCTGTCGACTCGTAACCAAACTTTAGAGCAAGAGTGAAGGTCGTGAGGGAGATAGGGTGGAGGTGGTGTATGGCAGTCACCGGATGCGAGATCTTGGAAATTAACAGACTGCATTTCCTTGATAAGACGAAGGATGGTTGTGTCATCCGAGGAGTGGGTGTGTTCCTGAGTAATGGCGACAGAAGGGCATAACATGTGAGCGCCAGTAACGGCGGTAAATGGGGAAAATTTGGTGACGTGAGGTGTCATGCGATAGCCAAGAAGGACGATAGGTAAGGAGTAAAACCAGTTATCTTGCCTAGCGCGGAGAGCTGATTTCAGAGAACGGTGGAAACGTTCAATCATGCCGTTAGCTTGAGGGTGATAACTAGTAGTACGCATATGGTGGAAACCAATGATAGATGAAAGCTTAGAGAAAAGTTCACTCTCGAATTGGGAACCTCTATCCGTGATGACATGAAGTGGAACACCGAAACGGCATATCCAGCCATTTACAAAAGAGATTGCTACAGAAGTGGCAGTAGTGTCAATGAGGGGAATTGCTTCAGTCCAACGAGTAGCTCGGTCAATGCAAGTCAACAAGTATTTGTATGGGAGAGGGTAAGGATAGTTAGGAAGAGTAGCAGGGGGCAACGGTCCTACAATGTCGATGTGTACTGACTGGAAGCGGTCAGTAGGAGTAGATATAGGAGAAACAGGAGAGGAAGTGTGACGGGTAGTCTTAGACTGTTGACACCTAAGGCAATGTCTTACAAATGTCTTTACATCTCTGTCAATGTGTGGCCAGAAGTAACGTTGTTTTACCAACTTAGAGGTGGACTGAACACCAGGATGAGAAAGGTTATGCAAAGAAGAGACTACGTCATTACGTAAGGGTAATGGAACAAAAGGTCGAGGAGTGTTAGTAGAGGTATCACACCAGAGTGTTAAATCAGAGGGTAAAGTGAATTTAGAGAGTCTAGGCTTGAAAGTTTCCAGTTCGTCATCTGTTGTCTGACTTTGAGCTATGCCACTTAAGTCAAAAGCGTCGAGTGTAACAGCGCATGACGTGCGAGATAAGCAATCAGCGATGACGTTAGTTTCGCCACGAATGTACTCGACTGAAGAAACGTATTCAGAAAGAACAGAGAGTTGTCGTTGTTGTCTGTCAGTTTTAGCAAGAGATTTAGAGTAAAAGGCAGCTACGAGGGGTTTGTGGTCAAGAAATAGGGTAACTGTATGTCCGTCAATGAGAGTCCTGAAATGCAAAACTGCGAGGTAAGCAGCTAATAACTCGCGGTCGTAGGTGGAATAGATGCGTTGTGTGTCAGAGAGTTTCTTCGAGTAGAATCCTAGGGGCGTTGGCTCGCCGTCTATAACTTGATAGAGAGCGGCGCCAACGGCTAGGCTTGAACTGTCAGTCACGAGTTGGTAGTTTGTCGGTAATAGGGAAGGGTAAGCTAAGGTTGGACAGTCCAGTAAGGCTTGCTTCAAATTATTGAAGGAGTCCTTTGCTGCGTCAGTCCAAGTGAGACACTTTGAAGAAGGATATTGTTTAAGAAGCTCAGTAAGGGAATAGGCTACGGTTGCAAAATTAGGAATCATGGGCCGAAAAAAATTGATCATACCCATGAAACGGCGCAAAGCCTGTGAAGTCTGAGGCAAAGGGAAATCGGAAATGGCCGTGGTACGGTCTTTAGGTGGCTTAATCCCTTGTGAGCTAATCTCGTAACCGAGAAAGGTAAGATTTGACTTGAAGAATTGACATTTGTCAAGAGAAAGTCGCATGTTATGCTGAGCCAAAATAGAGAGAACAGTTTGAACATCTGAAATATGTTCTTCAAGGGTCTCACTAGCAATCAGTACATCATCAAGGTACGTAAACGTGTTGTTTACGTTAGCTAAGAGGGTATCTATAAAGCGCTGAAATGTGGCTCCAGCATTTTTCAATCCAAAGGGCAAGTACAAAAATTCAAATAAACCAAATGGCGTGCATATCGCAGTCTTAGGAATATCTTGTTCAGCTACAGGAATCTGCAGATATGCACGTTGTAAGTCTAACTTAGTGAATATAACCTTATTCTTAAGTGACATGGTGAGAGAGCGCAAGTGTGGTATGGGATATTTGTCATTTACAGTTACATTGTTGAGACCTCGGTAATCTCCGCAAGGTCTCCAGGAATGTGGTTCTTTCTTGGGAACCAAATGAAGTGGGGACGCCCAAGGTGAGTTGGAGCGTCGTATGATCCCTGCATTAAGCAAAAATTGAAACTCATCCTTGGCAGCTTTGAGCTTCTCACCTGTCAATGGCCTTACTTTAAAGGATATAGGGGAAGAATCACCTGTATCAATATGATGATAGGTTGTAGTTTCTAATGGTGGAGGATCAGACAGTTGTCGGGGCGCGGTAAGTACGGGGAATTTTGAAAGAAGAGCAATGGCTCTTGAATCAATATCCCCATAATGTACTGCATGTGAAGAGATAGGGAGAGGAGAAGCCTTAAGGGGAATGGTGCATGCAGTGGAAGGATCAGAGAGGAGGCGATTTCTACAATCAACTACTAGTGAATTATGGGTTAAAAAATCGGTACCAAGAATTGGGCGGACAACATCAGCAACGACGAATGACCATGGGAGAGAACGTCTGATACGTCGAATCCCAAGTTCCACGTCGACTTCGCCGTACGTACGAATACGGGTACCGGAAGCAGTAGTAAGTTGTACTACCGTGGGACGGAGCAGTGGAGTTAAGCCTGGGTCGTAGGGAATGAGCGATACTTGAGAACCGGTATCTATAAGGAATTCATAGTTCTTGCAACCTATAGTGGCACTAATGACGAGAGGCAGTCCTGCGGTTGCAAGGGATACTTCTACAGACTGCCCATCAAGTTTCCCGACGTGTTAAGCTGAGGTCCTGGGGATGAAGAACGTGAGTTAGGTCGTGAACTGGGCAACACGTTAGCACTAGTGTGGGACAATATGCACCATTGTTTGCAAGTTCTAGCACTGTTGCCGTAGAAGAGGTGGTAACGGCACACTCGTGGTCTTTGACCGTCATAGAAGGGAGTTAATCCGAGTGGAAAGGTAGTGGGTGTTGAAACACGTGTAGTGGGGTTACCACTACGAAACACTGGCACACTATCACTACGCGGAGCCCTTGGCACAGGCTTGTTCACTGATGACGCACTTATCCCTTTGTTTCCGTGGCCATGGGCGATGAGAGTATCAGCAACACGGGCCAACTCATCTAGGGAACCGGCATGTGTAACAAGTAGTGGTCGTATGTCACTTGGCACTGCACGTAAAAATTTTAGGCGGATGAAGTCGTCGTCGACACCGAGTTGCTTACCTATGGTGCGAAGTTCTCGTAGGAAGGTCGTCGGCTTATCATACATGATATTGTTCTGGTGGACCAAGGCATCGAAGAGTTCCGGCGGAGACCTGGTAAGGACGTTGATTAGCGCCTTCTTCAAGCGGTCGTAGTCACCGGAAGTAACGACATCGTCGTCGAGCTGGTTGAGCACAGGGATGGTTAAGTTCGCAAGTGCATGGTTGAACTTAGTTTGGGGGACGGTTATGTTAGCTAGTGCAAATTGCGCCTCTAGCAACGAAAACCATCTTGCCGGCGATGCTTCGTCGAATGGTGGTGGTCGAACAGCGACGGCGGCGGAAGTCGTGGAATGCGTAGAGGAAGAAGTGCTTCCTGCTGCTGCTGTCGTCGTTGAAGTGGCTGCAGTGGTTGTAGGCGGAGTAGGGGAATTCATGTTGTTGTTGTCGGATGTTTCCCAGTATACGTGTTGCGTATCGTATACGTATTGCGTGTAGATCAGGACTGTTAACAATGTCGCACACTCCGATTATTTCTTGCGCACTTTGAAGTTCGTAAATGCGTAATTCCATGCGCGTGACGAGTCACAGTTTATGAATACGCATAGGCACTTAACCACGTAATGTGTATGACCCTAAATCACTTAGGTATGGAGCACTGGGTATTAGGGTCACTTGGGCACTGTCACTCCGGGAGGTCACCACTGTGGTAAGTGCCAAACACGCAGTATTTTGGTAGGAGTT
The DNA here is from genome assembly GCF_046742065.1 of Oratosquilla oratoria. Classification (NCBI taxonomy): domain Eukaryota; kingdom Metazoa; phylum Arthropoda; class Malacostraca; order Stomatopoda; family Squillidae; genus Oratosquilla; species Oratosquilla oratoria. The sequence goes on from NC_134784.1 coordinate 38,244,052, forward strand.
TATTGCGGAGATCTACACACAAGTAAGACAGGAAGTGATTTGTCACAAGCGAATGCTTGGGGGGCCTAGCTGGGCATAAGACACGCCTGTGGCCTACTTTCTGTTACATTGTTGCTAAGCGGGAAAAAGATTGAGCAAAACAATACATACTAACATATCTAGGTATATACATAGAAATATACAGCAACAAGAGAACAATTACATATAATGATGAATATGCATGCAAAATGGTTAAGGGTAACATATATTTAGTTTCTTAATTCTACGACGTGTACAATTGGCATAGACGCATACGCGTTTAGCGTACGCCTAATGACGCATATATATTCGGTTATATAATTATGTATAGGACACTTATATTGTAATGACTACATAGGCTTACTTATACAAAACATTTACAATAGATATATGTTGATATTAAGTACTCATGTATAATAATGAAGTATGACATATACAATAAAGGAGATACATATACAATAAATATATACAATAATTAAGTAAGAAAGGGCTTGGCTACAAATACTCCTTTATTGTATATGTAATACTCCTTTTTTGTATATGTATTACTTAATCTCAATATATATGTAGTACTTAATCTCAATATATATGTAGTAGTTAATCTCAATATATAGTCAATGTTTTATATAGGTGGTCTATGTAGTCATTGCATTACGTAACTGCTCTACGTGCATCGTTAGACCATACGCACTGAGCTTAAGCGCTGTTGTCACGCCTATAGTCCATAGCATTCAGGTATTTAGTATAACGTTACCCCTAACCGTTTTGCATGCAAACTCCTCATTATATGCAAGTGTTTCTTTTACCTTATTAAGCATTTATGTTACACACACACACACACACACACACACACACACACACACACACACACACACACACACACACACACACACACACACACACACACACACACACACACACACACACACACACACACACACACACACACACACACACACACACACACACACACACACACACACACACACACACACACACACACACACACACACACACACACACACACACCACACACACACACACACACACACACACACACACACACACACACACACACACACACACACACACACACACACACACACACACACACACACACACACACACACACACACACACACACACACACACACACACACACACACACACACACACACACACCCACACACACACACACACACACACACACACACACACACACACACACACACAATATTTTTATATATTTATATATATATATATATATATATATATATATATATATATATATATATATGTGTGTGTGTGTGTGTGTGTGTGTGTGTGTGTGTGTGATCATGCCCCATACCCTGTGCCAGGCCCCCAACTTCCGCCTGAGGGCAGAACGTATTTGGCTCTAGTCGTGTGTAGACCTACGAAATAAACTCCAGTGATATTTAGCAAACGATGTTTCATTTAACCATAACTAATCCTGCATCTCCCCCATCGTCTTGTGTCACAAGCAATGCAGCAAGACACAGCACATCCAGAGCAAGGCCGCTTCATTTCATCGATGACCCCTCCACCCCACCCCCTCATGGAGAAACGTTGGAGACGGGGAGAAACTCTTTCGGGCTGCGTCAAAGTATCTAATGACTAAGATTTGCTACATCATTCCAGCAAACTTTCATATTTCGTCTCTCCACCTTCTGTCTCTTTTCTCTCCACTTTGCCATTTCACGCCGTCCAGTCAGTAACACTTGCTTCATCTCTTATCTTCCTCTCTGGCTTAATGCCTTATTCAATCCTACTTTGTTCCTTTAACGCCTCCACGGTATCTTTTACTCTAGTCTACTCTCTTACCGAGCTTGGTCCTTCTGTCTTTCAAAGTTATGACTAGCGCTCACTTCTTCATTGCTTTCTGTGCAATCTTGCTTTTTCTCCATCTCTGCTATCAATATTCAAGTTTCACATTCGTAGAATGTTGCATTGTTTACGCTCCAGACATACCGGTTCTCGTGGCATTTCAATATTTACCAAACATTTTCCAAACCAGTTGTTATGTATCTTTCTATTTGATTTCTATTTTCTTTTTGTAGATTTTAGCATTTGACTTGAAAAACTGTGCTCCTTAACCACTTCAAGATTTTCGCCATTGAATCTTAAAGGTGAATATCATTCGCATTCAAACCTCGTTTGTGACTTTCCTTGTAGGGATCATTGAGCAAACCTTGCAAGTATTTTACTGTTTTGGAAGTGAGAGCAATGACATCCACAAACTTCAAGTGATTAAAATATTTTTCGTTATGTTAAAAATATCCCCTCCCAACACAAGTGTGAAAACATTCGAAACTGAGTGAAATTGTACCACCTGCTTTACTCGTTCTCGTATATATATTTTCAATGAAATACTCGTAGGCCTAGTCGAATCACAGCATTACCTTGACATAAAGGTTCCTTGGAACGCTTATGAATTTTGTACGCTCCTTTTTGCGTATATTCTAAT
>NC_134784.1:38251554-38259054 GCF_046742065.1 Oratosquilla oratoria
GTAACATTAATTTTTATCCTTTTGTTCTTTTTATCAAAAGTTTCCCATGCGAGAGGGGTCCAGCCTTAATTACACAATTTCTTCAAACTGGGACATCACTTTTCTTCATGTCATATAATGAGCAGTGCAAAATAACAACTATTGCCATTTTTTCAAAAGATCAGCAATCTTTACTATAGAGTCTACTCCTGCGTTGGAATATCTTGGTACTGATGGCCCTACCTCACCCGTTTCACGCCCACTTAAGTTTTACAGCTTTTTCAAGAGCGTATTCAGGCTTGCAGATTTGTTTCTAGGTAGGCACACATACGCACATACACCTACACCCACACAAACACACACACACACACACACACACACACACACACACACACACACACACACACACACACACACACACACACACACACACACACACACACACACACACACACACACACACACACACACACACACACACACACACACACACACACACACACACGCACACACACACACACACACACACACACACACACACACACACACACACACACACACACACACACACACACACACACACACACACACACACACACACACACACACACACACACACACACACACACACACATCTATTAAGGATAGAAAGGCTTTAAGAGGTCATGAGAACAAATTAAGGAAGGCTACATGTCTAAAGGTTGTGAGGAAATGCAGTTTTATATATAGATGTACAAATACTTGAAATAGCTCAGAAGGTGATATAACACAACCTAGAACATTAAATGAATTCAAATTTATATACGATAATTGTAAATCAAGGATATACACTAAGGCAGAACTGTAGATGAATTTAAGACTTGATTTCTGGTTTATACTCTGGGGCATAGAGTGCTGTAAAGTATGGAGGAAGCGTGTCTAATATATTTCCTGTTGATTCAGGAGTGAGGCAAGGCTGTGTCCTAGTCCCAACACTTTTCAACACCTGTATCGACTAGGTGTTGGACGGAGTTCTCGATCAATATCGTTGTGGAGCATCTATTGGTAACACCAAAGCCATTGACATTGTATTTGCTGATGATGCTGTCTTTTTTGTGTAGTCGTTGGAGGTCTTGGTTGGAGCCCATTTTACATAAAAAACACCTATTCTTCTTCCATTGATATGTCTTTACCTTTCACTACACCCCACCGATATTCTTTCGTCGTTTTCTTTTTCCTTTAATTTGCACAACACTTTTCCGCCTTTCTTAATTGTCTTAATCCTCCACTTAACCGCCACTCTCAACTAGGGCGGTGCGAAAATGCTGTGGCCGGAAAAAACGAGCATACATTTCTTGATTTTATTATACTATTTTTATAATATTGAAATAATATGTTTTTTTTTTATAATGCGTTATTTTGTTGTCAGTTATGTGAATAAAGATTAAAACATTCTTTCTTGTTATTTACACATGATATTTTTTTCATCAATTCTAGAACGGGATGCGAGAATCGGATTGTGATTTGAAGGAACTGCGAACAAGGAATAAGGTTGAGTAAAAGCAGCAACGACTGCAACAGCACTGTAGGAGAGAGGCCAAACGCAGAGTATGGGATCCAATATATTTGACGTTTCGCCCAGCAGGGCTTCTTCAGAAATAACACCTTTGAGAAACATTTTACTCCTTATATAGCCCGAGCTTGCGGGGAGAAACAAACATAAAAATGGTGTACACACAATTTGGGCAAATTGCTTGTTACTTGGTTATTAAAATTGCCAATGGTTTATTTATTGCAAAAAATCCACTATTCTGGTTTGTATTATCAATGAGGGATATAAATGCAGATTCAAAACATCTACGTTTCATTGTATGGTTTTCATATTTTATAATCTTGGAATTATTCCAGTCAGCATTGTGGCCTGTATCGAATCTATGTTTAACAATGGCATTATTCATATTGTATATTTTCATATCATATTTATATTCTAATATTCTCTTATCAATACCACGGAAACAAGGAATAAGGTTAAGAACCACAACAGATGATCTGACAATCCAGTGCCCTCTTCCCTAAATCCATTTATGTACAGAACTCTTCCAATTCTCCTTTTGAAGACCACTACATAATCCATTGATGTATTTTCAACTACCCTCCCACTCACCAAACGCCCTGGCATACTTACATTTATGCTTGTCTTTCCTAATAAACACTGTATTTGCCATAATAAATTTTTGTCTAACACAACATCTCTAAAATGTCTCCACGAAATTATGTTTTCTACCACCCCATACCTACCTACTTCTTAACTTATCCGTTTATCCGCTGTAACATTAAGATCCCCGTGCACCATTACACATACTGGAATAAGATAAACTAATGGTATTCACAATGAATGGAGAATACCACACTATTAAGAAAGTTTTATTCAAAATAGGCTATAACTATCTCGCTCACGATAGAATATCACAAAATAGAATTAAACAGCCTGCAAAAAAACAGAATAAGAAGAATGTCACGTTGTGCTGGCGAAGGTAATAGCTTTGCTATTGTAAGACGAACCTGCTAATGTTCAAAGATTTCATATAACTACGAAATGGAGATTCAGAACGAAATGGGTCTCCACGGCCTGAGAATACTTTATTGCCTCCAGGCTGATCCCTCAGCCCATTAGCTGAATAAAATAGTCAGAAATAATTTGGAAGTAAGTGCCAACGGGCCATCACCAAAGTTAAGTCAATGTGAAGTTTTATGGTTCATATAACGTCGCATTCTCTTGAAAGCTGCCACAGGGCCACCAAGGGGCCCATTGTACTCAGGAGGCAACGAATATCTAATGTAGTTTGTGAACCACCCATGGGCAACCTATTATCATATTCTCTTTCCATACTCTTTCACCTAATCAGCTTTCTGCCCTCTTTCTCCCCATCTTCCTGCACCTCTCCCTTACCATTATCCTCTCTCTCTCTCTCTCTCTCTCTCTCTCTCTCTCTCTCTCTCTCTCTCTCTTCGCTTTTCTTCTCTCCCTCAACCTCTATTCCACGTCTCCCTCCACCCTTTCTTTCAAATCCTCTTTTCCCTCCCTCACGTTCATCCTCTTCCTCCCTCCTTCCCCTTCCTCCTCCTCTTCCTCTCTTTAACCTCCTCTCTTTCACTTCTCCCTCCCCTTATCCCTTTCTGGCCTTCGCTACCCTTTTTTCTTTCTCTCTTTATCTCTCTCCTTCCTCTCCCTCGCTCTCGCCTTAAATCCTTCACCAAAGTAACACACTTACTAGGTTCTCGACCTTGCTGACTTCAGATAATTTTATTCAGATGAGGGAGAGACTTGAGTGAAAAAGAGATTTTGATTGACGAAGACCATCTGTGGGAATTTTGTTCCATTTACTGACTTCGTGGTTGGCTTGTTCAGCTCAACTCGTCCCTTCCTGTTCCCTCTCAAAAACTTTTCCTTGAAGTAGTTTTATAATAATCAGCCAATTATCTATTGGGACCTTCCCTGTTCTCTCTAAAGGCTATTTCCTTTGAGCAGTTTTAAGATAACCAGCCGTCTATTGTTCCGGTGTGATGAGTTGCTTTCAATTTTTCTTCACACTTCATGGTGCTGCGTTGAATCTAACAGTTACTGGTAAGAGTTATCTGCCATAACAATCCAAGTAAATTGGACAAAGATAATGGATTAGGTCGTAGCTAATCACTTCTTGACGTAAGTAGGCATCTAAAGCGTCATTATTTCACCCAGACTCGATCTGGGTGGTTCAGTGTGGGCAGATTCATCAAGAAAAATTCAAACAAGTAAGCTGTACAGCCACTACCACCATTATGAGAGGAAAATCATAAACATAAACATAAACATAAACATAATCATAAACATAAACATAAACATAAACATAAACATAAACATAAACATAAACATAAACATAAACATAAACATAAACATAAACATAAACATAAACATAAACATTATCATAAACATAAACATAAACATAAACATAAACATAAACATAAACATAAACATAAACATAAACATAAACATAAACATAAACATAAACATAAACATAAACATAAAATCATAAACATGAATATAAACAAACATAAACAAGTTATACGCGACATTTTCTTTTTTCACCTCTTTCTGAATACTCTTTAGATCTAATTTTCCAAAGGCATGGCTTTCCTCTGCATGTATCAGTGAAGTAGCTCAAAATCGTCGCTCTTCATCAGTGGTGGAGGTGGTGCTCATTGGTCAGATATATTCACGGTAAGCTGCGGCCTAAAAGGTGCCTAATGTGCCCACACACGCTCAAACAGGCCTGAACCTTCATATCAAACATGAACTGCGCACTCAAAAGAAAACCGTCGTTCTTTTTGTTAGCATCGTCTATCAAAAATTCAACCAATCTGCCTTGTGTACTTACGGGCAGTGGGCTACCGGATGTGAGTAAGCACTGTCCAAGCAGATCTAAGTCTTGGGTATTAAATAGAATGAAGAAACTGAAAATCTATATTTACAAAGTGAGAACCCTCTCATAAGGCCACAGGCTGGAGACTTTGATAGAATAACTGGCCAGCATTGAGTGGGGCATCGTGGGACTGAGCGAAGTCCCAGGCGAGGAAGAAGAGCTGATACAGTTACAAGATAGTTACCTCCTGTTCTGCTATAGAGGTAGGGAAAAGGAAAGATCTAGTGGGTAGGATTCTTGCTCAGCCGAGATGCTGCTGTTAACGTAGAGATCTTCAATAGTTTATCAGATAGGGTAATTTGTATTGTGATAAGGCTGTGTGAAAGGTACACTCTAAAAATAATTCAGGTTTATTCATCAACTTCACAGAGTTCAGATGGTGAAGTTTAGTCCTTTTATGATGATTTAAGTCAGGAAATGGATCAAGAAAGAAAGAAACATACATTGGTAATACGCGACTTTAATGCTAAAGTTGGAAGATGGAAAATGAGTCGCACAGTGGGAAGTTTGGAGTGGGCGAGAGAAATGACAGATGCGAGAGGTTGGTAAATTTTGCAGACCTACAAAATGAGAATAATGGCCATTTTCTTCCAAAACCGTGTAGGTCGTAAATGGATCTGGAGACGTCAAAATGGAACGATAAAAGTCGAAACAGACTTCATATATGGAGATGAGAGCAAGAATGTTAATGTTGCGATCACAAATAAAATAGATATAGGTAGTGGCTATAGGTTACACTGTAAAATCTATTTTCAAAGTCAAGAGAAATAGAATATTTTTGAAAAAGTAAATAAGCCTTGCAAAGATTAAGGATAAAAAAAGGAATTTCAACTAGAAATTAAAAACTGATTCGAAGCTCTAATGAAAAAAAGAGGACACCACCGAAGATATGAATTTGAATTTAGTGAATATCATTGAGAAATCGGCAGAGAAGGTAGAAAAAAAAACATTAGAGAATACAAATACTCAAAAGCTACAAATGACGTAATCAAAAGAAGGACTATACAAACTAAAGGCAGGAAAGACAAAATAGAGAGAATAAAGCTAAGCAAGCTTATCAAAAAAAGTCAGAGATCAGAAAGAGAGAGAGAGAGAGAGAGAGAGAGAGAGAGAGAGAGAGAGAGAGAGAGAGAGAGAGAGAGAGAGAGAGAGAGAGAGAGAGAGAGAGAGAGAGAGAGAGAGAGAGAGAGAGAGAGAGAGAGAGAGAGAGAGAGAGAGAGAGAGAGAGAGAGAGAGAGGGGAGGAGGGAGAGAGAAAATGAATATGGATGAGATAGAGGAAACAACTCGGAAAGGTAGAAATAACAAAGGTTCAGAGCGCAGACTATAGAGAGGCAGTAAATGAAAGATAGAAAAGAAGAGATAATTAGATACAGACAGAATGGTAAAAAGAGTAGAATAATTTTACCAAGAGCTTCACTTGTGAAAGACCATCAGTGAGTCAGTAAATTCACTTTTAGAAGTTAGTAGTGTGCGTGAAAACTACAACACGCACACACACAGACGTACACACACACACACACACACACACACACACACACACACACACACACACACACACACACACACACACACACACACACACACACACACACACACACACACACACACACACACACACACACACACACACACACACACACACACACACACACATACACACACCACACACATACACACACATGGACACATAGACACATACACACATACTATATTTACGTTTTCCTTAACATAATATTAGAACATGCATTGAAAATACCATATGTGAACCTTTAATTAGTTATGAAGACTATTTCTTTAATCTTATTAAGGAATAGCGGTAGGCTGAATGTAGATATCATTAGCATAGAGGTAGTGTGAATTTTGATACCATGTTCGGGAAAAGAAGAAATAAAGTAAATATAAAGATATTGAAAAATAGAGTGAAAGTTTAAGGAATTTAGAAACTTAAGAGGGACGACCCTGATTATATTGCAAAATTCAAAACAATAGTTAGAAAAAAAAAAAAAAATCCCAATAACTTTAAGCAAATTTTATGAGGATCTCAAAGAATTGGCTGCCGATGAAAATGCGGACAATAATTATATAAACACACTAAATGATGAAGGTCATGCAGATTTTGAGGCTTTATTATTGCTTAATGATGCAATAACTAAGGAAGAAATAACTAGCAATATAAAAAAGTAAATCCACTGGATCTGACTTAATATTTTGTGTCTTATTTTGTGAAAATGTTTAATGAAGTACTTGATACTAGTGTCATACCTTGTGAATGGCTGGTAGGCAGTGTAGTGCCCCTCTAGAACAAAGGTGACAGCAGGGATGTTAATAACTATAGTTGCATAGGGAAGCTATTCACTTCTATACTAAGTTACAGGTTAAAGGATTATTCAAACACTACATACATTATCAATGAAACACAATCAGTCCTCAGGTATGGGAATTATACCCCTGATCATATATTTGTATTCAAAAGTGTTATTCATTTATTCAACTGAAAGAAAAGGAGGCTGTCTTGTTTGTTTGTGGACTACAAAAAGGCTTTTGATTATGTGCGCTGTGAAGGTTTGTGGTGGAAATTAGTCGAGGAAAAGGTGAATGGGGAAATTCTTAATTCAATAAAAAAAAATGTATGATGACATCAAATCTTGTGTCATGTGAAATCAAGAAACATCAGATACATTTGTCTGTAATGTAGGAGTTAGACAAAGGGAAATTTTGTTGCCTTTGCTTTTTTGCCATCTACGTTGACGATATTGAAAGTAATTTACTTGAGAGCAATTGTAATTATTAGATTTTGGTGATGATCTTATAATAATAATAATAAAAAAATAATGATAATAATAATAATAATAATAATGATAATAATAATAATAATAATAATAATAATAATAATAATAATAATAATAATAATAATAATAATAATAATAATAATAATAATAATAATAATAATAATAAATAATAATAATAATTATAATGAAAATAATAATAATAATAACAATAATAATAATAATTATAATAATGATAATAATAATAATAATAGAATAATGATGATAATAATAATAATAATGATAATAATAATG
>NC_134784.1:38264054-38271554 GCF_046742065.1 Oratosquilla oratoria
AGGCAGGAATTTGCGCTTGAAGCTCTTGCGTTTATGAACTGTCTCAGGGCATTCTCGTAGTTCCAGCAGTAGTCTACCATCATATATCTGACCCATCTCCCTTGGTAGCGCTCCTCCATGATCTCGAGGTCCTGATGGAACCGGTCACCTTGCTTGTCACTTACTCCCCCTAAGTTCTCAGGAAATCTATCAAGATGACTGTATAAGAAATGGAGTCTGTCACTCATATTACATCCAAAATCGTGAAAAGCTAACAACAAGGTTGTTACAAGGGCTTCATAGTTGTAAGCCCTTTTTATTACAGAGAAAGAGAAAGTTTTCCATTATCAATACAAATGAAAGCCACGCTCCCCTTACTTTATCATTTATCTTTTTGACAAAGTCTTGATCACGTACATATGCGCGAATCTGCGGTCTATCAAACACACCTGCCTTGATCTTCTCCAATAATAAAGCAGGGGAGAACCGAGACTATGCGTTAGAAGCATTCACCGTCAGTAATTAATGCTCTGATAAAGTTTCATTAGGCCCAGCTTGATGTGAAGAGAAGAAATACGATCTTGTCTCGACTGACAATTGAATCATTGACAATATTTGGCATACTAGCTTCCTGAGTCTTACGTAGGGGCCACTCTTTTTGGTTCCAGTGCTTGTCTCGAGCCCGGTTGTCCCACACGCAAAGAAAGCAGGGATACTTTGTAAATTCTCCTTGTTGACCAAGGAGTAAGTTCACCATTCTGAGGTCCACGCAAATTGTGCTCGTGGCATTTTAATAGATCTATCACAGTTTTAATGTCATTACGCTCCTCTCGTAAACACACAGAATGACCTACTGGAACAGCTGCATAGACATTGCCATTCTGTACGTAGTAGAATACACTTCAGGCTGTGCTTAGAGCTATTTAAAAATAATCTCCAATCATTTGGACTATACAATGGAATCCCTAAATCCTGGAGAAGACCTGAGATACTATGACAATAAACAAACTTTAAAAAATTCCACAAAAAACACTTCCCGATTTCTGAAGTATGAAACTTTTGTGGTCTGGTTCAGTAGAGCCTTCTCTTTCATTCTGGAAGCTAACACTTCTGCTGCAGTTTTGGAGAGACACAAATCACGCACAAGGTCATTCAGCTTTAGTTGGCTAAAATCCTGAGGAATTGATGACTCTGATGTAGCATAAGAAGGATCTTCGGAATCTGCCAATATTTCTTGAGTTTCATCGGCAGTCTTTTGGATTTCGTCGCTGCCATCTTCTCCAGATGGAGATAATTAATTAAAAACTGGAATTGGTAGTTCATAAGAGTGTAGAGTAGGTCGAATTACTGAGGGGGTACTATAAGTGATTCTATATCTGTTTTCCTTATCAAAGTCTTTTGTATTGATCAGACAAAAATATTAGTCAGTTGTGTGGTCCTTCGGTTCCCGCCAGGTCATGGGAATTCCGAAGGGTAAGCCACTATGTTTACCTATCGTCCAGTCACACAGCATTTCTTCACAGTTATGACACACGGTATGTGGAGCCGATTTCTTGTCTTGGTCACCAAGAGTAACTTCGTAGTACACTTTATAGGCTCGCCTCACAAACGATATTATATTGCGCCTCTGACGAATAAGCGTGAAGTATCCACAAATATAGCAGAAAGCATCAGGTTTGTTCACACATTGATGTCTCCTTGTAGCCATGATCAAATCTGAAAGAAAAAACAAACAAAACTATATATCCCTATTGATACCATAAACGCGTAAGTAATATATTTGGCCGTATAAGGCTAATATTTATCTTTCAAATTGCATGAAAACTAGAACGTACAGAACAAAATTGTTTCAGATTTGAAATTAGCAGATCAAGAATGATAAGAAACAGTAAAGAAATCTCATGCAACTATGATTTAAAAAATGTTGTCCTGTGTTATTTAATTATACACTTCTGTAGCAACATATACCACATTGATCGCCTTGAATGGAAAGACAAATAACATGAACCATGATATCATTTATCAAGTTAAGTTATGGTTAGAACCTGCGAGTTTACAATGGTTTACATTGGATTATACCGAATTGCAATGGATTACAAAGGAAACCATGCTGAAGGATGACCATCTGGTTCATAACGCATTTAGAAAGAAGGATAGTTGTGATATTGGGACAATTGTGAGAAAGGTGGAAGGGGGAAATACGGGTCTTGATCCGATAATTGAGTTTATTCCTGACCGGTTAAACTTTACAGTAGCTTCTTCAGAGGAAGCTACTGTAAAGCGAAACCGGTCAGGAATAAAATCAATAATCGGATCAAGACCCGTGTTTCCCCCTTCCACCTTTCTCATAAAAGAGGATAGCTAGACACGTTGCAGGATGAAAGACAAGTCCTGTCAAAAAAGCGAATGAGATCCTTGACTAGCAAACGGCCATCTAGTAAACCGGGGTGGTGCTAAATGGCAGGTTAGGTTATACTGGCAGTTGTGGCCGCCATCCCTGCATACAGACTGCTAAGGCCATGGTCGTTCTTCATTGAAAGGAGCAGTAGTGGAATCCGGGAGCAGTCTGGGCGTCTGATAAACACACACACACGCACACACGCACACACAGACATAGATCGGACCTACGAGCTCTGAGCTCTCTTCCAGGAGGGAAATAGCTGTCGATCACGAGTCCAACACGTGATCCAAAGACCAAGTGAATACACACACACACACACACACACACACACACACACACACACACACACACACACACACACACACACACACACACACACACACACACACACACACACACACACACACACACATACACGCCTTTTTTACAATCACTTAACAACTTAGTTCCTTTTATTCAATTTACCTTGGAAATTGAAATTTATTGTAAATTGCCTTTTTTGAATGGTCTAATTCTCAGAGAAGGCAATAATTTTAATTTTAGTATTTTTAGACACCTACTAATGTACTTGTGTATATTCATTCTTATTTGGCTCACCATGAGAAACTCAAATGTTCAGTGTTTACTTCTATGTTTTTACGTGCTCTTCGTACATGCAACCCAAAATGTATAGATGAAGCATTCAAGCATATTTATCGCTCTGATTATACCTTGAAGTACCCAGATCTTTTATAAACAAAGCTCTCAATTTAGCAAGGAAAACCTTTCACAGAACTCACACTATATCTCGATTTGATTCTAAGACTCTTTTAGTTTTACCCTTCAGTAAAAGTGCTTCTTAAATTCCTCACTTAAAAATTGCAATATTAATGTAGCTTTAATAAACCATTGACCTTCAAGAAATTGCTCATTAAGAACTCCCCTGGAAATTCATGTGGCTGCATTTGCAAAATCTCTTGTAAAAATTGTGATCAATTTTATGTGGGCCAAAAGGTAAAGAGCTATCAACCAGGTTAAAGCAATATAACTATACTATCAGAACAGCTCAAGAATCTAATGATTTATTTGTTCATGTATGAGATTCTAATCGTAGTATACACTGGTTAAGGGCTTCTTCAGTTTTATCTTGAAAGTCCATAATCAAAAGGAAAATTACAGAAAGTAGTCTTGTTAAACAGACTGAATTAGTTAACATTAATATTAGTAATGGGATGTACAAATTAGACAATTTTATTATTGAAAATATTTGTAAGCAAACTGTAGACAAAAAAAAAAAAAAAAAAAAAAAAGTAATTTAGCTCCAGGAGGAACACTATGATACCACTGTGACCTGCCCCAGTTTGACTTTTTTGTAATAATACTGGTGTCTTGATCATTTCTATGTGCTTTTGTCTCTGACGATGTGAAGTACACGATATATATATATATATATATATATATATATATATACATATATGTGTATATATATAAATATATTTATATACACACACACACACTTACACACACACACACACACACACACACACACACACACACACACACACACACACACACACACACACACACACACACACACACACACACACACACACACACACACACACACACACACACACACACACACATATATATATATATATACATGTATATATACACACACACATATATATATATATATATATATATATATATATATATATATATATATATATATATATATATATATCACGTGAAAACCATTGTTGGGCCATAAAAGGCTGGAGAAAGGAAATCTATATATTTCGGTTGAAAACTACAATCATCTTCACTATCTACTGAAGAGGATTGCACTTTCCAAACGAAATATATAGATTCACTGTCTCCAGTCTTTTGTGCTCCAAGTGTGGTTTCCACGTGATCGACAATATATATATATATCTATATCTATCCGTACACACACACACACACACACACACACACATATATATATATATATATATATAAATATATATATATATATATATATATATATATATATATATATATATATATATATAAGTATACACCACCAGCTAAATAGTTCTTAAGTAAAAAGTCCACTCCCTATGTTCTGGACACCTATCTGCAGCCCACACCAACAAACAAAAGTGACTGCACTTCCTCTGACACCAAGGGTATTGATTCTGATCCCCACAAAGACACCACTACAACAGTTCTATCAATCTACAAACAGTGACCAAACCTTTTAGCATCAAGACTTTGAACACCCCAGAGTCACGCAAGATTTTTTTTTTTTTTTTTTATCCACAACTAATGATTAATTTTTGGGACATAAATGCGCCAAGTGTCCCGACAGAATCAGTTTTACGATCCTGCACGCTACATTTCACCCTCGTTCTCTTGCAATTATTTTATCCTTTATACTACTCAGTCGTAAAGGCCCCGTCATACGTGAGTGGTGTGTTGTTCACAGCTATTCACACCACCTTCTTACAGGTAGTATGATTTTCATCCCCAGAATTATTCTGGCCCTTTAATGTATCTACATGATTGAGGCTATCTAAGGACACCTCTTCACACTGAACCAAATATTTGGTCTTTTTTCTTAAAAACCCTTATCTGGTAGCATACTTTTCTGAAACAAGAACACACTTTTGAACTTACAGATGACTTATTTGGATCATCTCTCTTGATAGTTGGTTTAGTAGAGGGTCCAGCAGTTGGATTTTCGATCTTATTTACTCATTTACTTTCCCCTGCACGGATCTTTATGCTTCGTTGAGATAAATCTTTGTTTTAACACATACCTATCAACTCATTCAGCAGCATTTTCAACGGTTACACCATAATTTTTCTAAAGGTACATCGATATATCTTTAGAGGTACTCTTAAATTTTCTTCCATCAGTTTCTGTTCGTCCAAAACCTTGATTTTTTTTATATATCCCATGTGCACAACTATTGCTCAAACGACTTTTTCTTCTGAGGATTAAGTTTCATATGAGTAAGATCAGGTTGTTCGCGAAGGTAACTTAAGCCTCTAGGATAAATCGAAAGGTTCGTAATACTGTTAAGTTTATCAATTCGTTTCAGCATACTGGGATATTGGCTTTTCCTGTTATTCTAGATAACAATAATGCTGGCCATTATTCTTTCGGCTACGAAGAATTCTTAGCCATTCTTTCAAACCTTACCTTACCGGGGTGTCGTATCGGCCTGGACGTTGGCCACTATAGAGCTCCATTCCTATCTGCACATAGCTCTTCTTAACAAGATGGCATTTGTTATTTCTTCTCCTATAGATATCCTTAACCCGACTACATATTTTCTACGTGGTCTTCCTCTTGCTCTCTTTCTTTCTATTTTTCCCGTTAGGCACGTATATTCTATTTGTTATTTTCTCATGACGTGTCCTACAAAGTGCAACTGTCTTTTTCTGATAGTTGCTATTATACTCTTTGAAACATGAAAAAGGTAATCAGCACATGATTTGTTAAACTCCGGAACCATGAAAATTCATCTTATCACACTACTTTTTACTGCTGTTTATGAAAGTATATAAGATGAATAAGTTCTAATTTTTTAAATAATGCTTGCGGTTGATTTTTATTTTTGACATATATTTATGCAGTTTTTTCCTTCAAACAATAAAAAAATAATCTCCTTTGCACTTATTATTAAACTACTTTTTACTGTTGTTTATGAAAGTATAGAAGAAGAATAAGTTCTAATGTTTTAGATAATGCTTGCAGTTGATTTTGATATTTGACAAATAATATGTCAATTTTTTTCTTCAAAGATTAAAAATATATTTCACGATTGTATATTAAAAATGCACATTAGCCTTTAATATGTTGTCCTCCCTAATTAGAAACTCTTTGAATGAAATATATTGTTCATTAAACAAAATAAGATACAAAAAAACAAACAAAAAAAAAACATAAGCAATTTAATATGGAATGTGGGATTTTCCAAACTCTCCCCCTTATCAACGTGCAACAAATTATGGCGGGAATGTTAGCAAAGATGCAGTGATGTAAATATTTTTTAAGAGAGTCTATCGCTGTTCGAGGAAATGGAGATTAAGAACGCCGTCAATATGTACGTAATCATGTTTATATGAACATTAAAAACAGAAATAAAATATTTTCTTTTAACTATGATATGATAAACACGAAAGAGACAAACATCTGTTGGAGAGTAGTTTTCGGGATGTGGAATGGTAAGGTGGAATTGAAAGTTTACTCCATGGATCGTATTCAGTATTGAAGAATATCAAGAAAGAAACATTTAGGGTTAAAATCGCTTGCATTTTTGTGTGTGTAAATTTCTTATACAAAAACCACAAAAGAGTTGATTAGTATGAATAATATCACCTGACGTGTGAGCAACCGTTGTGACTATAGATGGATCAACCCCTCCCCCAACACACACACACACACTACCTCAAGCTGTGCGAAGCGCATGAAACACTTGGGGGGCACGCCAGCAGCTCTTATTGTCTAAACAATCAATGTATATCTTAAAAAATGTGCTTTTTATACTATTTTTTGGTCATTTATATTCTCAGTATGACATCTGTTTGATCTAATTTGCTAAAATACACAGTTTTCAAACTTGTCGTTTGAATATATGTATATATATATATATATATATATATATATATATATATATATATATATATATATATATATATATTATGAGGGTACATAATATTTCTTTAACATAGACAAGTGATGCAACTGAAAATAGATTTGAGAACCACTTCTTAATAATTTATCTGTATTTTCAACTGTAACTTTATTGAATTTACTGCCAATTGACTTTATTTATTCGAGAAAATCCCTTTCCTCAGCCAAAAGCTAGACTTATTTCGATAACCCTTTGGGCCACAATTTTTAACTTCCTTCATCCTCGCTTGCTGCTATAGGAATTCGTTGGTTGATAAAAACTCCTGGTAAGAGAGTTAAGAGCCCTTACGGAGGCAGATACTTGAAGGTATGCTGTTAATAAGAATTGATTGACGTATATCGTGGTCTGAATAATAAAGAAAAGATTATGACTGTATATTAGTATATTCAAGAGATTATGAAGGATTCTATAGGAAATTTTTCGGAAACAACGCAATCTCTTTGTAAATGA
>NC_134784.1:38276554-38281554 GCF_046742065.1 Oratosquilla oratoria
ATCCCCATCCACTCCACTCCCATTCACCAACCCTACCCCTCTATTTTCTTGGCTCCTGGATGTCGGGTCATCCCTGGATATCTTCTATTGCTCTGGCTCAGAAGCAATGCAGCAAGACATAGCACATTCACAGCAAGGTCGTTTTATTTAATGGGTGACTCTCCTCTCCTTCCCCTCATGCAGAAAGATACCATTCACACATACTCCCTCACCCACCATCCCCCACCCACACCCTTCCGTCCATTACAGTATCATCCATGCACAACCATTCTCCACTCACCCCTATCTTCTGTGTTCTCCCTTCCTTCCTCAACATACATTTCCCTTTTTCCCAATGCCCGTTTTACCCTCATCCATCCATCTCATCCTTGGTCGCCTCTTCATGTTCACTCCATACACCTCTGCCATCCACACTACTTTTACTAACTTTCCTTAACTCATTCTTTCCATGTGTCCAAACCATCCCAATACTCTTTCATCAACTCTAACCCCCAACTCCCTTTCCACCCCCGCTCTCCTCCTCACTTCCTCGTTTCCCACTTTATCCAATATAGTAACCCCTACCGTACTTAGGTATTTCACTTCAAAAACATTTAAAATCTTCTTTTCTTCCTCTCTTTTGTTCCATGTTTCTGTCCCATACAGTGCTGTCAGCACATTAACTCCTTCATACAATTTAACCTTAGCATCCATTCCCAAATATCTATTTGTCATTACACTTTTTAATCCCCCAAGGCATTAACTTGCTTCTCTCAATCTACATTCAACCTCCACCTCCACTCCTCACTTTCCCGCCACATTGACACCCAAGTATCTAAAGCTACCCACTTCTTCCAGTCTCTATCCCTTAATAATCACTTCCAGTTTGCTGCCATCCTCTTCTCTTGTACATCTCATCACCTTATTTTTACTCATATTTATATTTATCTTCCCTCTTTCGCAAATCTTCTCAAACTCCGTCATTAACTTCCTTAATTCCTCCTCTGAACCCGCTACAAGCGCAGTATTGTCATCAAACAACAACTGGCTTATCTCCCATTTTCTGTTTTATTTAACAATCTCCAATGCCCATCCCATTACCCTTGCACTTACCTCTCGCACCACCCTATCTATGCATAAATTGAACAGCCAAGGCGACATAACACACCCCTGGTGAAGTCCCACCTTTACCACAAACCACTTACTCTCTCAATTTCTAATTATAAAATAGGCTCTACTACTCTCGTAAAAACTCTTGACTGCTCTTAACAGTTTTCCTTCTATTCCAACACATCTGCAATACCTCCCACAGTGTCCTCCTGTCATAAATCCATAAAAGACCCAAAAATACCCTTACCTTTTCTTAAATATTTTTCACATATCTTCCTTACCACAAAAATCTGATCCACGTAACCCCTACCTTTCCTAAACCCATATTGTTCCTCACCAATTACTCCCTCTATTCCTCTCCTAATCATCTCAATCAAGACCCTCCCATAAACCTTTCCAATTATACTCAACAAACTGATCCATCTAAAAATTCTACACTAACACTTGTCCCCTTTTACTTTGTAAAGCGAAACTATACAGGCACTCCTCCAGTCTTCCGTCACTCTACCCTCTTTTTGACAAACATTAAACAACCTCACCAGCCGGTCCACCAACACTGTACCTCCCTTTTTTATTCACAGCGCATGGGGCCTATCCAACCCAGGTGCCTTACCTGCTCTCATCATTTTAATAACTGCTTTCACGTCATCTTTTCTTACTTCTCCTCCATTTTTCTCATTCATCACTCATTTTCTTAGCGCTTTCCACTGTAATGATTTTTCCTTCCCTACCCTCCTTCACGTTTAGCAACTCCCTAAAATACTCTACCCATCTTCCTCTTATTGCTGTCTCTTTTATTACCAGCTCTTCACCTACACCTTTTACCTTTTGTTCTCTACTTGACTCGCCCCCCCTTCCTCTCTTAATTTCCTTTCAAAACATCTTTTTATTACTTTCAAAAGTTTCTGTTATACTTTTACCCCATTTCACATCTGCTCTCCTCTTTATCTTCTTTATCTTATACTTTACTTCTCTTTTCTTTTCTTTATACCTCTCATATGATTCTCTCGTCCTATTTTGTAGCCAATCTTCTACAACCTTCTTTGCTTCATCATCCCATCACTCACTAACATTCCTTCTACTTTCTCCCGTCCTCTTTGTTCCACACATCATCTTTGCACACCTTGTGTCTATCCTTCACTCCCTAACACTTTTCTTTTAGCTTCTTCTTGTACTGCTTTCCCCTTATAAGGGAGGCAGCCATCCAAGGAACGCACCCACCCCACCCAATCCACTCCCATCCACCACCACTACCTTGGGGATAATATTACACCTAAGAGGTTTCTTTAAGATGATAGAGGAGATATTTAAGGTGGGGTGGCAGAAAAAAAGGAACAGTAGAATGTAAAAGTTATCAACATTCTATTTTGAGTTGGAGATTATCGTGGAGGTGGAAGAGGTGATGGAAGAGAAGAAATTTTTGGATGAATTGGGCGAGTAAAAAATAGGAGAAGTGAAGAGGAAGAAGAAGCAGCGAATTAGGATGAAAATAAAAATAAGGATAGAGAAGAAAGAAGAGGGTGAGTATGAAGATCAAGATAAAAATGTGAATTATATGGATAATAATGATTATGGTGAGTGTGAAGATGACGATAAGGGTGAGGATGAGCACATGGACGAGAATGAAGGTAGTTAGGATACATACAAGGACAAGGTAGACAAGGGAAAAACAAGGAGGATGAGAAAGGTATTATTAAGAATGAGGAAAAGGAAAAAATAAGAATAAGAGAAGTTAAAATAGAAGTAGGTGGAAAATATGGGGAGAAAAATAGGGAAATGAGAAGGAAGAAGAGAAAGAGAAAACGTTGAGGGGGAGTAGAAGAACAGAGGATTAGCAGGAACAGCAGTATTGGTAATAGGAAAAGGAGGAGGAGAAGAAGGGTTACAAGAAGTAAAAGGAGGGGGAAGAGAGGGAGGAGAAGGGAGAGGAAAACTAAGGGTGTGGGTTATGTTGAAGCCACCTTTGAAGTAGGAATTTGCATTTTTCCGGCTGCGCGCTGACAGTCGTCCCAGAGGCGGCGGGCTGCATTTACGGTTCACACAGAGAACCGGGTTGTAACTATGTCTTCACCTATTTTGGATTTCTCTATTTTAGATTACCATATATTATTAATCCTTATGATTCGTGACTGTTTTACAGTTGACGTCACCAAGCGATTTAATCCATATAATGGAAGATTATGGGAGTTTCGTGTTAACTTTCTGGGATCAGTAGAAACAACATTGTCGATCGTTTTATCAGTGACTGGAGTCAATTGACCACTTGGGTGCATAAAAATAATTCCAGAATGAACATAGTAGGAAGTATTCTTCCCCGTCCTTTCGTTTCCTTCTCCTCCTCCCCCTCCCCCCTCCCCCTTCTCCTCTCTGAACAGGCAGACGACCTCCATAAAAAAAAAAAAAAAAAAAATCGTCCAATGCATTTCTTGCCTATTGTACTCTGTTGTATTTCAGATTTCTGTAGCCTTGGGTTTGTATAGGACCGGTTTCACTACATCAATTCAATACACGAGTGCCAGCATCAAGAATAATATCCTGAACATGTGTCCAGGGCAAGTAAACAAACCTCATTTACAGGGATGAATACAGATTAATTTCCGAGTATGGGTATTATTTACCTGTTGTTCAAACCGTGGAACTGCTATATATGACATAAGACATCTGGTTCGGATTACCAATCTCGATGCTGGGATTCAGACTCAGAATGGTTGCATAGACTCCAGTCTGCTGTGCGGAGACGTTCGTGGTTGCTGCGAGCGATTTGGGGCGAGATATATGACCGAATCTATTGAAACACTTTCCCGGGAAGGGACACACACGTTATAAATCTATGGGTTGGTGATTTATATCACTGTGCATCCATTCTTACTAAAGAATAGGAATTCCTTTGCCATCACTATTGTGATCAATGGGGAACCAAGTAGAGATGGAGAAAATGTTGACTGCAAATAGTGTCCAAGGTTTTTTTGAAAGGTAATTATAGTCCATAAATCTTAACTTATATAACAGATGCTATTAAAGTCATTGGGTCAAAAGCATTGACAAAGTGCATACATACACACACGCACACACACACTCATTAACTATTGGTCAATATTCGTACAACATTTTTTCGTTAGGTTAAAAAAGAATAACTAATGAAAAGAAATCATGCTGTACTGTCCTTCTTCTCATTACACTGGTCAACAAAATTTATTAAAATACCTGTCCCACAAGCAAAAGGAGGCGAACTTGATAGAAAAATCTATGCTGATTTTACATATGCTTTCAGAATTGTCTACCATGCATATTTGACCTCCGATCGCATATTAAATTTTAAACACTTATAACTAACAAGTGAGGCTGATATTTCAATGAAACTTACCTTTAAAATGTAGAAATATACAATCTTCGATTGTTTTTGCTTCAGGGAGATCCTTTTTTAGTGTCCAACAGAAATCAGCCATCATTGAAGAGCTCCACTTCCCTTGATACTGGGTTTCCATGTTCAGAATCTCCTGGTGAAACCTCTCGCCGTGCTCGTCACTAATGGCGCCAAGATTTGCGGGGAAAAGTTCAAGTGAGAGTCTAGGAAGTGGATTTTTAGGTTCATATTACATCACAAAGCCTTGTAAGATGTCAGTAGCACTTTTACGAATAGTTATTTTCTTTGTGATTCCCCAAAAAATCTGTGCAAACTTTCTTAAATGACAGCCATGCAGTTTTTTCAAGATCGTTTAGCTCTTTATCAAAATTTTGGTCTCTCATCATAACCGTAATCTGTGGTCCAACAAAAATACCTTTGATTTTTGCGTCACTTACTCTAGGAAACTTATCTTTAAGATATGTGAACTGGCTCCTTTGCCAGTTCTATCTATACCTTTGACAAAACTTTTCATCAAGCCTAGCTTAATATGCAAAGTAGGCAGATA
>NC_134784.1:38286554-38316554 GCF_046742065.1 Oratosquilla oratoria
TGAGAATTTGATGGAAAAAAATAGAAAATACGGTGGGGCTGAGTGTTTTACTATGAAAAGTAAAGAGGAAAAAAGATCAAGTAGATCAGGGTTTCTGATTAATCGAGGAATTGTTGGAAAAGTTGTGAAATCTAGCATTGTACAGATTGTGGTTAGGCTATATAAAAGAGAGTCTGACAATAATTCAGTGTAAGAGAACTAGCAATTGATCTAAAGTCCGATTGCCATTTCCTCAGCGTTGCACGTCAAAATAAAAGTAAATGTAGGCTTTCAAGGTGCGTGACGACGACATAATTTCAGCTAAACACTAAACAGATAAAGAGATGGAGGAGTGAGCAAGTGGACGACTGGATATGTGGACAGGCGGATACATGGAGAAAAGATACATGGACAAGCGGATAATTGACAACATGTGTAGACAAAAGAATACATGGAAAAGAGGGTACACAGACAAGTGTATAAGTGGAGAAGAGGATGCGTGGAATAGAAGATGCGTTGATAAAAGTATACGTTGACAAGAGAATAGGTGAGCAAATGGATAGGTGGACACATGGGGAAGGGGATACGCAGACAGGAGGATACGTAGATTAGATGATATGTGGACAAGAGGATAGATGGGCAAATGAATAATTATGTAGGTGAAAAACAAGATACATAGTAAAGAGGATACATAGGTAAGAGAATACATTATCAATAGGATACGTGAATAAGATGATACTTGAATAATAGGATATTTGTACAAGTGGATATGTGGACATAGGGATTAGTGTAATTTAAGTAACTGGATAAGTAAGTAAGTAGATAGATAGATGCGTATGCAAGTAGAGGTGGGTAGGCGGATAGGTGAATAGGTGGAAAAAATGAATAAGTAGGTAAGTGGACAAGTTGATGATGGATTGTGCATGAATAAAGGATTTCAACATAATAAATAATGTCAATGTTCCAGAAAATGTCACTAGATTTATATAGAAACAAACACATTTACAATGCAAGCTTAATATTTCCCTGTAGAACAACAAATAACAGCTTTAAACTCTTCTCGGGTAATTATTCTTGTTTTGCCGTCTCTTATGGACGTCTGGTCAAATCTGTCCATAGTAAGAACTTTGATAAGAATATTTGGTTCATGACAAAGATAGCCAATCTATTTTACCTTGTTTTACCATATTAGGAATACGTATTTTCTGCCAGTAAGGGTTTATTGTGATATTTCCTGGATGTTGGCAAGGGATTTCGTTACAGTGTGGACGCGTTTTCTTCCCGAAAAAAATAGGGTAGACATGTTTCTATTTCGTCCTTCTACAACAAAAGGTTATGGCATATATTTATTTACATATGTATCCATGTATTTGTTCATATATATATATATATATATATATATATATATATATATATATATATATATATATATATATATATATATATAGTTGATTATATATCTGTCAAAACACAAAGGCACTTCTAAACCCAATGTAATTAACTGGCTTTAGTCAGAAACTAATCAGTAGTATCCACTGCGCTCTCAATGATGTAAAAACTGGCATAAGAATAAAAGTCTCTACAGATTACGCCGCACCCAGGAATTGGATTTCTTTCTGTTCGTTTCCACATGTGAATAGGAACTGGTTAAGCGCCTCAAATGCTGAAGAATGAAGTTGGTTGAAGTCTTCAATAACCATTTCAAGGGGTCGAGGAACGAGAAGGGGAAAAGGAGGGGAGGGGAGAGGAGGAGGTGAGAAAGGAGGGGGAAGAGAGTTGAAGGTGTCGAGAAGAGTTGGTGGCCCGTGTTCGTCTAGAGCTTCTGTCAGAGCCACCTGGTCTTGGCGGCGACTTTTGACCTTCTCCATTTTATTCCTTCATGTGCCCTTTCTCAACCAGAAATACTTTTTAGAAGTTTTTGTTACGAGTTCTCTGTAGTATTCAATAGTAAATCAATTCTTGATGTGTCAAAAAGCTTTTCACAAATGCAGATTATTTTACGTTCATTAGATACTTATGTTTCTGTTTCATATTCTATGTTTTATATGTTTCAAAGAGAAGGAACTTTAAACATTGTATTTCTTTTTGATAGTAGGGACTGATACACACATGTCGACTAGATAATTTCATTGGCGCCCTTTTGCCAATGAACGTGGATACACTCAATCTCAATTAATCCATATGAGAGCACATGGCACCCTCTCAGTATCGAAAGGGTTATAGTACATTTCGATTGATCCATATCATTATGGATGGCTTCCGTCAGACTATTCTATTAATTTCTCTAGGAACCATTGGACATTGAAGACGTTAAAAACCATCTAGAGTATTTCATCATTACTGAGTATCACTTAAAAGTTATTCTGGTTGCTGCCAGGCCATTATATAACATTCTGCGGCTTCTACTTGACAGCAGATTATAGCGATCTCGATTAACCCCTAACCGGGTTAAAACACTTTTTATTTTTCCTGGTTTTTCCAGTTATTTTACAAATTCATGTAGCACCTCCTTTCTAGCAAAGGGGTTTCAGCTGATCTGATTAACTCATTTGAAACTGGGTGAAATGTTTCCTCTTTTTCCGGCCTACTTTCTTCATTCTCTTGGTAGACATCCTCATTTTTTATATTTTCATGTTGAAGTGCTTATAAGGGAGTGAAATGAAATAAAGGGCTGTCATGCTGGACCTACCCTGACAGGGCAGGACGCGAACAAAAGATTGTCGGAGGCCCAGCGGTCTGCCAATAGCCTTCAATCAACCCAAGATCCAAGCAGGAACACAAACTAACATAATTTCCTCACCTCCACAAGGAGATTTGGCCTCGAGGGACAGCACCTGATCTCTGAATAAGGCCCGGAAATCCATTCAACTAGTCATACATTTTATTGCTAACTATTCCCCTCTCTTTATTCCTGTTTTTTCTTTTCTTAACATATGGAGAACAATACTCCGGCACATGACTCCTATTAACTGGAGGCACAGAAACCTACGCGTGTTCGTACTCATGCCTTACATGTACAAATCCAATAAACTATGCACACACATTCATTAAGTGTAACACAGGCCACTTTTTTTTTATTCCATATCATATGCAATACACTTTCCAACATAAACCAATACACAGAAAACTAAATCTACATCCGTCACACAATGACGTATTTACTCAAAAAAGGCCAACACAAAAACAGACTTAAAACATAGAACAAATAGATATCAATGGAATCACAAACACACGGAGCTGATTCACTTCCTACATGAACATAACGTTTATTTAATTTTAATCCAAGAAACAAACTGACACCACAAATCATACTTCCCATATTCATTGACTACACAACAGTAAAAGAAGACAACACACAAAAAAGATGGATTTACAGCACTAGCACACAACAGCATATAATTTTCAACCAATAAATCAAAAGAAACCAGAGAAATATTCATGTATAACATAAGTACATTTTAATTAAAACAAATAGATAAAATAACTTAAGCATTACAAATAATTACATACCACCCATTACATCAACCTTCCGAGGCTACATCACTGAACTCCAATCACTCATCTTACTAACAGAACACATACTCTAGTGTGATTTTAATGAATATCCCCAATTTGCGTTAACACACAAAAAGCAGACTAAAGAGGACACAAAATACTGAAACAAAGACATATTCACCGGTGGATTTCTGATTGGCTGTCTGATCATAAGCAAGAACATAGAACATAAGAACATAAGAATGAAGGGGACTGCAAGAGACCATAAACCCTACACTAGGCAGCTCCGTATCCATCACCACCTGCCATCCCCATCCATAAAGTTGTCTAATCGTTTTTTAAAACAAGTGATAATTTCAACGCTTACTACATGGTTACTAAGTCTATTCCATTCGTCGACCACCCTATTAGTAAACCAATTCTTGCCTATTTCCTTATTAAATCTAAATTTGTCCAGTTTAAATCCACCACTGCGAGTTCTGCCCTGTTGTTTTAATATGATGACCTTGTTTTCATCACCCTTGTTATAGCCTTTCATCCACTTGAACACCTCTATTAGATCACCCCGCATTCTGCGTCTTTCCAGAGAGTGTAAGTAAAGGTGCCTAAGCCTCTCTTCGTAAGGTATATTTCTGAGTCCATGTATCATTTTGGTCATTCTTCTCTGTACTGATTCTAGTGAATCAATGTCCATTCTGTAGGACGGAGATCAAAACTGTACCGCATAGTCAAGGATGGTTCTAACTATCGCTAGATAGAGTTTGATAATTAGCTCTGTACGTCTATTCGTTACCGTCCTAGCAATGAAACCTAATGCTTTGTTAGCTTTATTTCTGGCGCTAATGCACTGTTTCCTGGTTTTAAGGTCCGGACTCACTAGAACTCCCAAATCTCTCTCGCACTCAGTTTTCTCTAAAAGCGTGTTGTATAAGCTGTTTCTATTTTCGGGGTTGTGTCGCCCTACGTTTAACACGCTACACTTAGAGATATTGAAGTTCATTTGCCATTTCACCGACCATGTGAACAATTTGTTAAGATCATCCTGCAGAATCTGAGTCGTCTCCTGACCTGATTAGGCGTCCTATTTTAGAGTCGTTCGCAAACTTAATAATATCACTATTTATCCCATCGTCTAAGTCGTTTATGTACATAATGAACAAGAAGGGACCTAAAACAGAGCCCTGGGGGACCCCACTAGTAACATTACCCCCATAGATTTTACTCCATTTATGGTGACCCCGCTGTTTTCTGTTACTAATCCAAGCTCTAATCCATTCTAACACTTTTCCTCCTATGCCATGGGATTTGATTTTATTTAGTAGTCTCTGGTATGGCACCTTGTCGAACGCTTTGCTAAAGTCAAGGTAAATAACATCGTAATTATTATTGTTATCTGGCGCCTTATATACTTTAGTGTAAAAGGATAGAAGTTTAGTCACATATGACTTACCTTGGTAAACCATGCTGTTTGTTACGAATTAAATTATGTATTTTGATGTGGATGTGTTCTCTGAGTCTATTTACTATAATTGATTCAAGCATTTTACCTATAACCGATGTCAAACAGGAACAACATTTGCCTGCCTCCAAGTAGTAGGCACAAAACCAGTGTCTATCGATTTATTAAATATTTCAGTTAACTAGTCGCAGATTTCAAATTTATACTCCTGAAGCATTCTCGGAAAAAAAATTGTCTGGACCCGGGGATTTTGTAGCTTTAAGTCTTTCAATCTGCTTGACTACTTCTACTTTACTAATGCTGATATTAGATAGACTACTTTCTTCATCCCCACTGAAAATCGGATCGCAGTCAGGTACTTTATCTAACCTCTCATTAGTAAACACCGAGAGAAAATATTTGTTAAACTCCTCACTCATTTTTTCCTCCGATTCTATCATGACATTTTCATCGTTTTTAATTGGTCCTATTCTTTCTTTATTTTTTGTTCTATAGAGATGAAAGAAACCCTTTGGGTTGGATCTTGCTTGACTGGCAACCTTAATTTCATAATTACGTTTCGCTGTACGTGTATTCTTTTTAACCAGCTTTGCCATTTCGTTATATCTTGATCTATGGTGTTTCCCCGTTTTTTATTTTTCCCGTAAAGTCCTCTTTTCATTCTGATTTCATGTTTCAGTCTGTCCGTCATCCATTTGGGAGTATCACTATTCTTACGTATTGACTTCAGGGGGATAAATGTACATTGTGTATTAATAAATAAATAAGTTAGATTGCTATACATTTTATCCAAATCGCTGACGTGTCTATAGAGCCCCCGCCCCAAGTGACCTGACCCAAGGTATGCATATTACCATCCGTGACCCGACCCCTGGTCATTACCTGACCCTTGGTCATGACCTGACCCGTGGTCATGTGCCGAGACCTGACACCGCCGCTACGTGTTGTTCTGAATGGGAAATGCTCAGTTTGAAGTCGTGTATTAAGTGGAATGTAGCAGTGCTCTGTGCTAGGTATTGTACTCTTTCTTTTATACATTAATGACCTGCATGAAAGTGTAAAGTGTAAGTTATGTAAATTTGCAGATAATGCCAAAAATTCCAAATAAGATATCTTTAACACAGCAACAAGAATTACAAAGGGATTTGAAAACTTTATGGGAATGGTCGAAAAATTCCCTGATTTTTTTTTTATATAGATAAATGTAAAGTACTTCATGTTGTTAATAATAATGTCCAGGCTAACTATGCAATGAATGGTGTAATACTGGTAGGTGTAGAACAAGGTGTTGTGGTCTTAAATGATCTTAAATCAAGCAAATAGTACTCGGAGGTCGTAAGAACTGCAAATAAATTAATTCTGATTTATAGGTACAGCTTTAGAGTTTAGAATTGAAGAAATGATTCTTAACCCGTACAAAGACCTAACCTAAAATATTATGTACAGTGCTGGTCTCTATATTAGATAAGAGCACGTAAGGCACTTGGGTTAGACGGACGACATGCAGAGAGTCTAAAAAAGGGAGGCACAGTGATGGTAGGCTGACTGGTGAGGTTCTTTAATTTTTGTTTAAAAGAGGGTAGACTGCCAGAGGACTGGAGGAGTGCCAATGTAGTTCTGCTTTAAAAGGGAAAAAGGGGACAAGTGTGAGTTGTTGAGAAGGCTTTTGGGAGGGTTTTGATTGAGAGGACTAGGAGAGGAACAAAGGGAATAATTGGTGAGGAACAGTGTGGGTTTAGGAAAAGCAGGGCTTGCGTGGATTAGATTTTTGTGGTTTGTGGTAAGGCATATATGTGAGAAAGCTTTAGTAAAGGTAAGGATATTTTTTGGGGCCTTTATGTATTTGGGAAATGCTTATGACAGGGTAGACAGGAAGGCACTGTTGGACGTTTGCAGGTATATGGGATAATAGGAAAAATGTTAAGAACAGTCAAGAGTTTTTGCGAGAGTAGTAAATCCTGTGTTAAAATTAGAAATGGAGAGAGTGAGTGGTTTGAGGTAAAGGCGATACTTCGCCAGGGATACGTTATGTCGCCTTGGCTGTTCATTTTTTACATGGATGGGGTGGTGCGAGAGATAAATGCAAGGGTAATGGGCCGGGGATTGGAGATGGTTAAATAAAATAAAAAAGGGGAAATAAGCCAGTTGTTGTTTGCTGACGACACTGCCCTTGTAGCAGGATCAGAAAAATATTTAAGGAAGTTAGTAACGGGGTTTGGGAGGATGTGCGAAAGAATGAAATTGAAGATAAATGTGGGTTAAAGTAAGGTGATGACATGTGCATGGGGAGAGGATGGCAGTAAATTGGAAGCGAGCATTAAGGGAGAGAGACTGGAGGTAGTGGATGGCTTTAGATACTTGGGTGCAAATATGGTGGTGAAGGGAGGACTGGAAGTGGAGGTAGAATGTAGATTGAGAGAAGCAAGTAAATGCCTTGGAGGATTAAATACTGTAATGATAAACAGACATTTGGGAATCGATGCTAAGAGGAGATTGTATGAAGGAGTAATTGTGCCGACAGCACTGTATGGGACAGAAACATGGAACATAAGAGAGTATGGTAGGGATTACTAGAATGGATAGAGTGAGAAGCGAGGGGGCGAGGAGGAGAACTGGGGTGGAAAGGGAATTGGGAGATAGGGTTGATGAAAAAGTATTGGGATGGTTTGGACACATGGAAAGAATGAGTGAAGAAGGATTAGTAAAAGAGGCGTTTAAGGCAGAGGTGGATAGAGTAAACATAAGGGGGGTGACCAAAGATGATATGGATGGATGGAGTAAAATAGGTATTGGGAAAGAGGGGAATGTCTGTTCAGGAAGGAAGGTAGAAGACAGAAGATAGGGGTGAGAGGAGAATGGTTGTGTATGGATGATGCTGTGGTGCATATAAGGGAGTGGGAGGAGGATGGGGGATGGTGAGAGAGTATATGTGAATAATATTTTGACGCAGTCCGAATGCATTTCTCCCCGTCATCTCTGATGGCAGGAAAAGACGTGGGTAAGAGGTGGGTGGGGCGCTGTGCCTGACCATTTAACTCAGGTCGGTGGTAATGCGGACGCTGCTGCTTGACATAGGTACGGCTACAAACGGGTGGCACTAGGGTAAAGGAGTGTCACCTGAAGGCGCAATGATACCTTGGGCTACCATCGACTCTGACTTCATTACCTCCTGAAAGGCCAGTGGGATCTGTTGTGGGGTATAGATGACGAGTGGTTGAGCATCCTTCAGTAGGTGAATCCTCATTGTCGGCCCTGACGTTGGCTTGAGGTGTGATACGTGTAGGTCCGCCTTCGTCATCAGCACTTCACCATACTCCGTTAAGAAGTGTTCCTTAGCTTGAGTAAGGGTCGTAGCTGCTGTGAAGGGAAGTGGTGGGACGGAGACTGACAAAGGGGAGACGAGCCTGGGTGAGGGCAGTAAGGATGGGCGAGGGGAGACGAAGTGGGCCGATGGTCTTGCGCCGTCGGTCGTCCGAACACTTACGTGCGTCACTTACGAAATAGGCTGTGGGAAGCGGTTGGGGATCAACGCTAATACACTACAAGCCTGGTATGATAACAGTGGGACTGGTATACCATCGTGGACGTCCATCCACACTTTCTCAGTCTTGTCGTTCACCCTAACCTCTACTAGCACCGATACAAAGGATGTCGTCATGGGCGAAACATCCGCCGTGTACGTGGGGTCATCAGGCGGTAGGTTAAGGTCGGTTGCGGATAGGCCAAGGTGGCTGAGGTGATTAGAACCAATTATCGTTACATCGGCGCCTGTGTCCGGTAGCGTAGGCAGGATGGCCGTTCCATTGTGAGTGAGTATTATGTGAGGAAAGCACGATGAGGGGGCGCGTGGGGAGGAATGGACTCTTCTGGTTTCACTGCCCTTGTAATCTGGTGTCTATTCCGTGGACTGGTGCGCTTGCCCTTGGGTAATTGTATCGCTCCCGATGGCTCTGAACTTCAAACAGTATCAGTCGAAATGTATTTTTCCCCTGCAGCTGCGATATGTGACATTTATGGCTGGACAACGCGGTGTACGTGACAAGTGGTCTTGTTTGCCACAGTTACGACACATGGAGCTCGTCGCTGGGCAATTTCCCGTCTCGTGGGACCTGATGCAAATAATGTATCCATTCGTAGGTGGCATAGGTGACCCGAATGACTTATGTTTATGTTTCTTTCCCTTTTTTTTTTTATTAGGACGCAGCATAAACAGCCTATTGTGGAGAAACGATAGTAGATGCTGTGTGACGAGCTGCCTTGAAGGCATACCACTGCTGAAAATTCTTGTGTGGGGAACGAGAGAGGAGGGTACCGATGAGCTCTTGGGTAAATTCTTAATCGCGCTCATCCGTCAGCACCAACTGTTTCATCGGCACTCTCCTTACAGATGTCGACAGCCTCGGTTAGACTTTCCTTATTTCCTGGCTGCAGATAAAGAGGTCCCTCCGGCGAAGTGCTTCATTGGGTTAGCTTTTCACATGGGCCTCTAAAGCGTCTAGTACACCCTCGGTGGGGGATGAATACGGAGGCGGAATTTTAATGTGTTTCGCACTTCCGGTAGCAGATACATACGCAATTGGATGTTCTGTTTTTGTACGGTAAGCGTTGTTAAGTTGGTCATAGCAGCATTGTCAGTCTAACTCTATTTCCACTAAAGATAACCTTGGTACGTAACACACTGTTGTACTGGGTTAAGGGGTTGGATGATATCCTTGGTGGTTTGGTTGAGCTTTGGGTTGGGTGTACTAGGCGAGGACGTCTCTGATGACGTCACAGTTAGCTGATGACCGGAGAGGGAAGTCAGCAGTTCCCTTAACTCTTTCCTATCATGCTGGCATACCTGCATCTTCTGTATTCGTCGCTGGGCGTCGCCTTGACGTCGCTCCTCATCGAGGTGCTGGAGAAGCAGCAAAGTGTCTACATTCCCTGTAATTTCCATGGCAATGATCTCGCGTGCCTGCTGTCGCGTGGTGGTGGCAGTGGCAACACCCTCATACCACCCACTCACCTACCCAATATTCTCGGTGTAACACACGATACATCCATGTCATTCAAACAACACATCACAACTCTGGCGACAAAATGTATACTTAGACTCGACGCGCTTAAACCACTTGTAGGTACAACATTCAGAGAAAACAAAGAAAGTACCACTAGTGTACATAATTATATAATGTGACGAACTAGACACATATTGTAATTCTCTCCTAGGTGAAGTCAGACAATGGGTGGTATTCGTCATGTAGGCCTGTCCTTGTATTGAAAGGTTAAGAAACTACCTTTGTAGAACTTTCTTGACTAATCCCTCACCCCACCAGACGATTTTATGGTACACGTGAATAGTAAGGAAAAAATCAATCTTGACTGAACTAATTCAACTAATCCTATACCAACGAAATGGACGAACTGGGAACCTTGACACTCGCTGCGGAGGAACTTTTCCTCAGATCATCTGAATTTCTATTCAGCTTACTCGGTGGCATCTGGAAAGGACCAAATGCCTAAAGCAAAGCGAAAGAGTTAAGAAAATATCTAAGCTGAAGCCAGACAATCTTATTAAGTAAAAAAACTCAGCCGTAGAGGGTTAATGCAGCGAATGGCATAGCGTGCTATGGTATGACGGAGTGGAACGGGAACACTGATCACGTAACGAAGAACTGCTGTCAAATCCATTTTCGGTCTCGGTTGGCCAATTTGTGAGTTTTGGCGAAACGAAACGTCATTATCCTATCTGTTGGAAGTGGGAAAGGATACACGGGACTGGAAACGAGGCAGCCAGGTAACCAGCCACAAGGGGAAATGAACACACATGTATTAACTCCGCTGCATCACTCGATGATCCTGTTTTTAACCGGATGATTTCATTCAGTCTAAAGGTATATCTTGTAAGTGTACATTTTGTACTTAGTTCAACTAACTCATTTACTATGATAGCAATTTTATGTATTTCTGTGGCTACCATCAGAGCTAATTTACTTAGAGCTACTTTTAAGAATGGCAGAGATGACGTTGCAAACATAATAGCTGACAAATTTCAAACTAAATATCTAACTTGTTACTAACATTCGGCACAAAAATAACTCTAAATGACTGTTATTTTACTTCAGCTGACAGAAACTACCATCTACCGGTTGATCGAGGAAAGTTTCAAGATTTAAACGTTTGGGATTGTTATTCAGCTAGATAAAATCGCCTGTCAGAAGTGAAAAAATTACGTAAAAAATTCCCACCGTCCTCGGGTCTTCCCAAATATGCTTGTGTCCTCTTTTAAAATTAATTACATTTGCAACATCTCTACTACTATTTTCTTTTCTTCCGTTAACATTGGAATACACGCGTTCTGCCACACAAGTTATTCTCTTCATGAACACGAAAAAAATTAAACATATGAAACATTATTTCAAGTAATTATTGCACAGTCAAAAGCGACGCTTAAGTTTTATTATAGCTACCAGTTGCCGTCTTTATTCACTGACAGACTCCTCTGACAGGTAAAGGGTCAGTTAAAAAGAGTGTAGGGGTTATATTAGCGCAGGCGTTGCAAGGCCGGTAGCAATGGGGAGAAAGATACACGCTGATACACGCTGAGGGTTTGTAGATTTATTCGTGATTGTTGGCGGGAGTAAATTCGTGAAAAGTGGGATGCACCTCCTGGAGTATCGCCTGCTCAGGCTAGGGTGAGTATATATGCCGAACGCTCCAAACGCTGTAACATAAAGGCAATTGTGCAAAGCTCCATTAGCTCAGTCGAAAGAGCACTGGCCTGGCGTCAAGCAAGGCCCGGGAGAGTCCCGGGGAAACTGTCGGAAATTATTTTGGTTGACATACTCAGTTACTGGCGACTCTCTTCAGGTATTTACAACGACTAAAACCCATCAAGGATTCGTACCAGCTTCACCATTGGCCATGTATTGAGCTTGGGTCTCTGAAAATTAATTAAGATTAGCAGTTAGCAGTCTCCTTAGATTCTTCGGGAATTAGATCAACTTACAAACTCGAGACTTTTAAGCTCCATTACCACAGTCAGTAGAACACTGGCCTGGCGTGAAGCAAGGCCCCGAAAAAATCCCAGGGCAACTGTTGGAAATTATTTGGGTTGACATACGCCGTTACTGGCGAATTTCTTCAGGCATATACATCTATCTTTGTATGCACATATATATAAATATACATACATATACAAAGGCATTTTCCCCCTTCCAAGGGAGGTAGCCAAAAAGGGAAAGGCATAAAAACACTCCCACCCATTTCATCCCTAAATACACTCCACACCCCTCCCACCCTCCCTCTCATCTGAGCACCTCCTTCGCAAGATCGAGTATATATAAATATAAATATAAATATAAATATAAATATAAATATAAATATGGATATGAATATAAATATAAATATAATCATAAATATAAATATAAATATAACTATAAATATAAATATAGATATAAATATAGATATAAATATAGATATAAATATAAATATAAATATCAATATCAATATCAATATCAATATCAATATCAATATAAATATAAATATAAATATAAATATAAATGTAAATATAAATATAAATATGAATATGAATATAAATATGAATGTAAATATAAATATGAATATAAATATAAATATAAATATAAATATAAATATAAATATAAATATAAATACAAATATAAATATAAATATAAATATAAATATAAATATAAATATAAATATAAATATAGATATGAATATAAGTATAAATATAAATATAAATATAAATATAAATATATATAAATATAAATATCAATATCAATATCAATATCAATATCAATATCAATATCAATATCAATATCAATATCAATATCAATATGAATATGAATATATGTATATATATGTATGTATATATATATATATATATATATATATATATATATATATATATACAATACACACACACACACACACACACACACACACACACACACACACACACACACACACACACACACACACACACACACACACACACACACACACACACACACACACACACACACACACACACTTTCACCGAATGGACGGCGAGAACTGGTGTTCCAAAGAAAAAGGAACAACTACGTGGATCTCAACATCCAGAGAAGTGCCTTTTGTATTTATAGGGAAGGGGGGTGCTCGTGGAATAGTGGGGAAGTGATAGGGAAGGAGAAGGGAAGGGATATTGAGGGAAATGGAAGAAATTGAGGAAGGGGAGGACTTGGTCCAAGAGTCAAGACGGCTTGTAAACAAACGCCGAACGGATGACTTGGATCTCGATGATGGGACTAACAAAATTGTAATGATCAGAAACATAGATAAGAGCAGTTCAATGGAAGGTGAGGATGATAATTTTCAAGGATTTAATGAGGGGGCGGCGGATACCAACCTCCCCCGACTGGCAAAACTGGAGGAAAAACTTGAACAAATGACTGAGCATTGGGAAATTAGGTTTGGTAAGATGTCAAAAATTGCCGAGAGGTTTGAAAAATTGGAAGAACTAGAGAAGGCGAACAAAAACTTAACTGATGAAATAGAAGACCTAAAAAGACAGTTAAGAGAAGTAAAAGTGGAGAATGAAGAATTAAAAAAGAACAATAGAGACAATAAAGAAACAATAGCAAAAGAGGCAGAGGGGTGGAGCAAGATACAAGAAAATAATAAAGTTGCATTTTCTGATATAATTAAACAGCAAATGAAGGAACAAACTGAAGACTCAGTTATCAAAGTGATGAGACAGAAGAAGAATCTTGTAAGAGACTTAGCAGACAAAAAGAAATGTATAATTATATTAGGAATAGAAGAGAAACATAACCCAGACAGAACCACAAGAATCAAAGAGGAAAATGAAAAAGTAAGAAACTTACAAGAATTAGTTCAGAAAGATGAGCCAGAAATAATGAAACAAATCGAAGAGAAATTCAGACTCGGGAAATATAGTACAGACAAGACCAGACCAATTTAGATTAAATTCAGGTCACAAACGACGGCAGAGAATATCTTGTCCAAAACAGGGAAACTAACAACAAGTGAACAATATAAAAAGGTATGGATAAAAAGGGAAATGAATAAAGAGGAAAGAGAGGAGGAAATAAGGAAAAGACATGAAGCTAAGAAAAAAAAAAAAAAAAAAACGAGACCAGAACGGAGACAGAAAAACAAGAATTCTACTGGAGAGTAGTGAATATGAAATTGAAGAAATGGACCATAACAGAGAGAAACAAAAAAGAAACAGAGAATACAATGGAAATAACAGAAAGTTAAAAGTATCCTACACAAATATAGATGGATTAATAACAGGACTGAATGAACTGAACAAATATCTGAAAGAAAAAGATCCGGACATAATGGGAATTGTTGAGACAAAATTAAAAGGTCCACTACCACCCAACAGCATAGGACACAATGCATATAATTATTGGATTAGAAACAGAGAGAAAAAACAAGGGGGTGGAGTTATGTTCCTGACTAAGAAGGATATAAGCGTGAAGAGTGTCACATATGGGAACAATAGAGTAGAGATGATCATGATTGAAGTAGAAGACAGAGATAAGAAGAGCAGAAAGTTTGTAATAAACTACGTGCCCCCAAAAACAGCCTCGTGGGAAGAGAATGAACATAAAAGCATGTTAGAAGACACAAGAATAACACTAAACAAGATAATGGAAGATGGAGGAAGAATAGTTATGATGGGCGACTATAATTGCAAAGAAATATGCTGGGAAGAGATGACCGTAAAGGGTGGAGAAGACTCATGGGGAAGTGTTCTACTTGAGATGATTACTGACCACACAATGACACAATGGATCCAAGAGAACACTAGGTATGGAAATGAAGAAGAACCATCGAGACTAGACCTGATCATCACATCAGAACCTGAAATAGTGGAAAAGATAGAATACCAGGCACCAATAAGCAAAATTGACCACATATTGATAGAACTAGAACTAAATGAGAAAAAATACATGAAAAGAAATGAACAATATAGAAAAGGAAGATTGATGTATGAAAAAGCAAATTTTGATAAAATAAGAGAATTCTTCCAAATTGAAAACTGGGAAAGAATACACAAAGAAGATACAACAGTAGAAGAGAAATGGAATATTTTGACAAAAATCTATAAAAAAGGAGTAGAAAAGTATGTCCCAAGACAAAAACAAGAAAAAGAATATGTAAAGTGCTGGTACAATAAAAGTTGTAGGGAGATAAAAGACAAAAGAGACAAAGCCTGGGCCAAATAGAAGAAAAACAAAAGACCAGAAAAATGGAAAATATATACTTATTATAGAAATGAATATGTACAAACGTGCAGAGAGGAAAAGAGAAAATATGAAAAAGATGTCATAGAAAAATGTTAAGATCAACCAAAACTATTCTACAGATTTGTAAACAACAAACTGAAAAACAAACAAGATTTGGAGAAATTAAGACAAGGAGGAGTTGAATACACAGAGGAAATTGAAATGGCGGAAATTATGAACAAACATTTTAAATCTGTGTTTACAAGGGAGAACATACAACCTGAAGAGATTGAATGGAAAGAGAAAGTCCCCCTATGAAAGAAATAGAAGTAACAAAGAATGAAATATTGAACCACTTGAGTAATCTTGATGTCAGAAAATCGCATGGACCAGATGAAATAGCAAACTGGATTTTGAAAGAATGCAGGAATGAACTGGCAGACATAATACATAGCATAATAAACAGTTCCTTGAAAGAAAAGTTCTAGAAGATTGGAAAAAAGCAAATATAGTACCTATATATAAAGGGGGAAATAAAGAAGACCCTAACAACTATAGGCCAGTCTCTCTAACAAGTACAATAGCAAAAATTTGTGAAAGAATTGTCAAAAATAGATGGGTAAAATATTTAGAAAAAAAAAACAACGTGCTAAATCCAAGACAATTTGGATTCAGACAAGGACGATCATGCGTCACCAATTTGATATGTTTCTATTCAAGGCTAATAGATATAATACAAGAAAGAGATGGATGGGCTGATTGTGCATTTCTAGACCTAAAAAAAGCTTTTGACAAAGTACCACATAAGAAGTTGCTTAAGAAATTAGAAACTGAAGGAGGAATACAGGGCAAACTGCTAAATTGGATGGAAGACTTTTTGCAAGAAAGAAAAATGAGAGTAGTGATAAGAGACCAACACTCAAAATGGGATGAAGTAATAAGCGGTGTTCCACAAGGAAAAGTTCTGGCCCCAATAATGTTTGCTATATATATTAATGATATGGATGAAGGAATTGTAAGCTATATGAGCTTCTTTGCAGATGATGCAAAACTATTGAAAAAAGTGAACAGGAAAGAAGATTGCGAATCACTACAGAGAGATCTAAATAAAGTACAGGAATGGAGTAGGAAGTGGGAGATGGAGTTCAATACAAAGAAGTGTAGTATAATGGAATTTGGAAAAAGTAAAAACAGAATAACAAGATCATATAAATTGGGAGAAGAAGGAATAAAAAAAGTAGAAAATGAAAAAGACCTGGGAGTCATTGTTATGAATAATATGTCACCTGAGAAACATATAAATAAGATTTTTGGAGAAACCTATAATTTAATAAGAACAATCAAAGTTGCATTTACATAACTGGATGAAGAAATGGTGAAGAAAATTCTAATCACCCTGATAAGACCAAGATTGGAATATGCAGCAACGATATGGTCACCAAGTACAAAAAAATGTATAAAAAAACTTGAAAGAATACAAAGAGCAATTACAAAATTGGCACCTACACTCTCAAAACTATCATATGAAGAGAGACTAGAAAAACTTGAACTACAGACACTAGAGCAAAGAAGAGAGAGAGGAGACTTGATAGCTATTTACAGAATCATGAAAGGCATAGAAATTACTGATAGAGAGAATCTGATAAAATGGGATGACAGAAATACAAGAGGACATGGAAATAAAATAAAAAAAGACAGCTATAGAAGAGACCTGAAAAAAGAACAGCTTTCCTCACAGAGTAATAGACAGTTGGAACAAATTAGATGAGAAAGTGATGTGTGCAAAAACAATACATGAATTTAAAAATAGTTTAGATAAAACGAGATATGAAAACGGGACACCACGAGCATAGCTCCCCTTCCCGTAAAATACAACTAGGTAAATACACACACACACACAAGCACACACACACACACACACACACACACACACACACACACACACACACACACACACACACACACACACACACACACACACACACACACACACACACACACACACACACACACACACACACACACACACACACACACACATATATATTTATCAACCACAATACACTTTAATTCTAAGCCATCAACATCGAGAGACTCGAGGAGGCCAACATGCAGAAACTGACAAGTGGTACAGCCAAAGACTCGAATCTGTGCTAGCACGTGACAAATGTTAGTGACTCAAACTGTTGTGCCATCAAGAGAGATATTTCTCTTGATGGCGCAATCGGTTAAGTCACTAACACTTGTCACGTACTAGCACAGGTTCGGGTCCTTCGATGTGTCTCTCTCTATTCTCACTTTTATTTTGTTTTCAAGTCTGCCCAATATAGTATTTGTCACATCGTTTCCAGGATATAATTTACTCATCCTTCCTAATTTTCAATGGAGATTTTTAATCAAAAGACTTTTGACTGTATTTGAGTTCTTAAATGCCACTTGGATGTCTATTTATCATTACATTTTTTAACCCCCCCCAAGCTATTTACTTGCTTTCTCAATCTACATTCTACCTCCACCTCCACTCCTCCCATTGCCGCTACATTCGCACCCAAGTATCTAAAGCTATCCACTTCCTCCAGTCTCTCTCCTCTAATACTCACT
This sequence comes from Oratosquilla oratoria, assembly GCF_046742065.1. Taxonomy (NCBI): domain Eukaryota; kingdom Metazoa; phylum Arthropoda; class Malacostraca; order Stomatopoda; family Squillidae; genus Oratosquilla; species Oratosquilla oratoria. Next base: position 38,304,333 of record NC_134784.1, read on the forward strand.
TCCAATTTGCCGCCTTATTCTCCCGTTGAACATGACATCATCTTACTTTTACTCACATTTATCTTCAACTTCCTTCTTTCGCACACCTTCCAAAACTCCGTAACTAACTTCCTTAATTCCTTCTCTGTTCCTGCTACAAGCGAAGTGTCGTCAGGACATAAACAAATAAATATGTAAATAGACAGATAAATAAATAAAAAAAACCCAAATAAATAAGTGAATGATAAACAAAAAAATAAACATATAAATATAAAAATAGATAAATGAAAAATATATAAATAGATTAATAGATAAATGAATACATAAACAAACATAAATATATTAATCAATAAACAAATAGATAAATAAATGAGCAAAAGAGATAAGTAGATTAATAGATGAAATGTCAACCATTCTGTAATGACCTGGCTACTATTTCTCGGCGGCTTGACACACTCCAGCCAACAAACAACATAGCCATTTGGAGAAACTATTGTCCCACTGCAGGGGCCAACACTTGAGGCTGGTGCAACCCACTGTGCTGTATCCGCTCACGTTTCGAGTCAAAAGTTAAAACAAAAACAAACTTGCAAATGTTTAGAGTAAAAAAACAAAAATGTACTCCAGCCGTAGAGAATACAACTGTTTACGACTACACCGCTGGACGTCGATTTCTAAACTGCTCATTAGGAGGACCATTGCCAACAGCTTCGACACTACACGACAACATCCAATCCAATACAGTCAAGAGCAAAATTTCTGATACGTTTTATCCTTGCCTAACAAAGGTGTGCCACGAAAATTAGTAAAAATAGCCTACCAGCAACTAGAACAATAATAATAATGATAAAAGTTCCACTCACTACGGAAGAGGTTTGTCCAGATAGACTACAACCACTTCATTTTCAAAGTGTGCTAAAACGATGAAAAAAGTGACCAGAGTAAACGGAAAAGAGCCGCTCATAACAAAAATGGTTAATACATCTAGTTTTATAATCAAATCATCTAAGTTCTGGTACATTAACGAAATTCAATTAAGAAAATGCCTCTATCATGTTCACGGAGCTAAAATACAGAAAAGAAAAAAAAACACTCCGCAAGAAGAAAAAGAAGAAGAAGAAAAAGCAGAAGAAGAAGAAGAAGAAGAAGAAGAAGAAGAAGAAGAAGAAGAAGAAGAAGAAGAAGAAGAAGAAGAAGAAGAAGAAGAAGAAGAAGAAGAAGAAGAAGAAAGATGAAGAAGAAGAAGAAGAAGAAAACATGCAATTAAAATCACAGGAAAAAGTAATTGCTTTTTTTTGGGAGGTCATGAACCTCAAGAGGGAATCTTATGAACTCTAATGCCCCTCCAATATTCGGGAGCCCACATTGGCTGAGGCTGTCCTCGTAACCATTTATTGCAAGCTGCTGCTTTCACAGTTCGAATCACGGTAGCTGTACTCAAGTCTCCTCTCTAACACGGTGCCAGCAAATATCATACATCAATCTTCAGGGAGTAGGCGCGCACGCGCGTGTGTGAGGAGGGGTTGCATTCATGGGTTAGATAAGATAGTGTAGTGATAGCATTCTAAAAGGTATACAACCTTGTTGATTTGAGTATTGTGTCACTTCCTCAGAACACAGGAGCGATGGAGGAAACCGATTATTTTCAATGGTCCTCCATCCCAGACATGTCTTTGTGCTTGCACTGGCTCCAAGTAGTGGTCCTCTATCCCAGGTACGTTAGTTATACTCATGCCTGTATACTGTAAGTGTTTGGCAATTTGTGAAGACAGATGTGTCTATGTATAAAGTACCTAGGCAGTGTGGTAACGGCACATCAGTTATGCTGAGTAATCCGTGTTGATATGTGTCAACTGCTGTGTGATGACAACAGCGATAACGCTGTTGAAAAAAGGAAAGTTTGAACTTTCTCACTCGGGTACCACCCGGCATGTAAAAAAACATTTGTGTTAACTAGAAGAAAATATGTGTGACTTTATTCTGTTGGCTGCAAATTCAATTAGTGAAATCACATGGTATTTAACGGAATAAAATTTATAAAGGATATCACATTTTCGAAAAGGCAAATCTGCTATTAATTAACCTGTTTGCACGTGTTCTTCTTAACCCGAGGGTTATGTTGTGCTCTTATGTGACAAGCACACAAAAATGGAGGGGACTGCAAGAGATTATAAGGCCTTCATTAGGCAGTTTCATCCACCTTACTATCTTTCATCTCTATCCGTAAAGTTATCTAACCTTTTCTTAAAAGAACCATTTGTTTCAGCGCTCACTACATGCTTACTAAGTCTATTCCATTCATTAACCACTCTGTTGGTAAACCTGTTTTTGCCTACTTACTTTATGAACCTAAATTTGTCCAATATGAATCTATTACTACGAGTACTGCCCTGTTGTCGGTCACATATAGTCATCTTTTACGATAAAAATGATAACACGGTAACACAATTCTCTTCCCCCTAACCGTAAGGGATCAAGAAGAGGAAGTCATAAAAATTATAAAAGATAAAATCAAAGTAGAAGCATAAACAAAGGGCAGCAATAGTACAAAAGTATTCTCATTACTTTATAAGCTGAGATGCTAAACTCCCTCATGGATGAATGATTTGGGGCTTTGTTAGTGGGGGGGACCCCAAAGTAGTTCCAGTACGGGATATAGTTTATGTGATTAATCATGACCAGATTAATTCAACGATTAATGACATATGATATTTTTCCTCCATGCATGTCCTTCTCTGTTATGAAGAAACAAAAATAAAGAAAATGTGGCTCGATGATTTACTTGGTCGTCTCGAGGACATTAGCTATATCCTCCACGGAGCGGAACGATTACACAAATCGATCCCTGGCGGGAAACTAGTTCGGAATGTATTGATTGGAAGGTTTGACACTAAACTACTTCAGGGAAAAGCCAAGGAATTAAAAAGAGAAGACATGGTACTACATGTCTTACATACAATGTCTGAATGAATAGTTTGTCCAATGGAAAGTTAGATTTTCACGAGAGTTCTCCGTATGCACAGCTACTGCTCATTCTTAGTAGACAATGGAATAAGCTCTTAATGACCCTTACATATTAAGGGCTGGCTCGGTTAATAAGCGTGGGCGGTAATATTGCTCCAAACTTGTCTAAGCCTTTTAATCTTAGGAATAAAGCCAAATCCTTCCAAAGGTGAACGACGCGATATTCAACAAAACATTATTGCCCACCTTAAGTCATGGGATGTGCTACAGGTTTCAGTCGCTTTCGTCGCCTTTCACGGTTTGATATTCTTATCGCAAAACGTCAGACTCGTCTGAAGTTCTATATATATCTGTGTCTGCTCGTCTGTCTGCCTCTCTGTCTGCCTGCTTGTCTGTCTGTCTGTCTGTCTGCATGCATTTATGTATGTATGTATGTATTTATGTGCGTATGTATGTGTGTATGTACGTATGTATGTATGTATGTATGTGTGTATGTATGTATGCATGCATGCATGTATGTATGTATGTATGCATGCATTTATTTTATATATGTATGTATGTATGTATGTATGTATGTATGTATGTATGTATGTATGTATGTATGTATGTACACCGCTGACAATTACTAAACGCTTTAGGATGGGGAGTGGGAGGAATAGGAGTAGGAGGAAGGGTTGCAGCATCGATATTATTTCGCGACCCCTCTCGGGTCTATACTCTTTCATCAGCCCTATTTGCCATTTCCTTTTCCACCCCCCCCTCTCCTTCTCTCCCCCTCAATTCTCACTCTATCCAATCTTGCAACCCTTACCATTCTTCTCAGACATTTCATCTCAAATGCATTTAAACTTCTCCTTTCTGCCTCTCTTAAATTTCAAGTCTCTGCCCCATACAATGTCGTCGTCACAATCACTCCTTCATACAATCTTCTCTTTGCATTCATTCCAAAATGAATATTTCTCATAATACTTTTTTGTCCCTCAAGGCATCAAATTGCTTCTCTCAATCTACAATTCACCTCCACCACTACTCCCTTTCCTACCACATGTGACTCCAAATACCCTAGGCTATCAATTTACTCCAGCTTCCCTCCTGTAAGATTTACTTCCAACTCTCTGTCAATTTCTTCCTTTGTACATATCATCAACTTACTTTTACCCATATTTACCTTCAACTTTCTCCTATTGCATACTTTCCTAAACTTCATCACTAACACCCACTCTAACCCTGCCACAAACGCAGTGTCATCAGTAAACAACAACTGGCTCACCTTTCACTTTTCTCAATTTTATAACCATCTCCAGTCCCCGGCCCATTACCCTCGTCTTTATCTCACGCATCATCCCATCCATGTATATATTAAACAGTCATGGTGACATAACACATCCTTGACGTAGCCCCATCTTTATTTCAAACTACTCACGTGTAAACACTTGATTGCCTTTAGCAGTTTCTCCAAATCCCATATATCTGCAAAACCTCCCATAGTGTCTTCCTGTTTATCCTGTCATAAATCTTTTCCAAATCCATAAGGCCTCCCCTCTCAAAAAAAAAAAAAAAAAAAAAAAAAAAAAAATCCTTGCTTTTCGTCAAAGTTTTCTCACATATCTACCTTACCACAAAAATCTGATCCAAGCAACCCCTACCTTTTTTAAGCCCACACTGTTCCTCACCGTTTACTTTCTCTGTTTCTCTCCTAATCCTCCCAATTAAAACCCACCCATAAGCCTTCCCAACTACACTTAACAAACTGATTCCTCTAAAACTACTACAATCACTTTTGTCCCTTTTTCCCTTGTAAAGTGGAACAATACAGGCACTCCCCCAGTCCTGCGGCATTCTACCCTCGCTTAGACACACATTAAAAAACCTCAACAGCCAGTCCACTATTACTGTACCTCCTTTCTTCAGATTAAACCTGGTGCCTTACCTGCATTTATCATTCTCAAAACTACTAGTACGTCGTCTTTTCTTATTTCTCCTCCATTTTTCTTCCCCATCACCGCCATTTTCTTAGTACCTCCCACTACTACCACTAATCCCTCCTTATCCTCCTCCACATTCAACAACTCTCTAAAATACTCTGCCCATCTTCCCCTTACCGCCTCCTCTTTCGTTAACATCTGTCCACTTGAGCCTTTAGCTTTTTCTTCTCTGCTTGACTCGTCTCCTCTTCCTCTCCTAACTTCCTTCGAAAACATATTTCTATTATTAAAAAGAAAAGAAAAGAAAAATCTGTCATACTCCTCCCCGTTTTACATCTCCCCTCCTTTTTGCCTCCTTTATCTTACATTTTACTTCTCTTTTTTTATTCCTCGCATATGTTTCTCTCGTCCTACTTTGCAACCAGTCCCTGAATATTCGCTTCTTCTCTTCTACTGCAAAATCCCACCACTCACTACCCTTCCTTTTATTCCCTCCCATCTTCCATGCTCCACATACTATATTTGCCCACCTTGTCACTTCCTCCTTGAGACACCCCCATTTTTCTTCCACTCTTACCTCTACTCTATCTTTCACTACCCCCAACACATCTCTCATCTTTTCCTTATACTCTTGTTCCTTTTCCTTCCTATCTAAGTATTTTGCTCTAAATATTCCTCTATCTTCTGCCATTTTTCTTTTTTTTCCATCTACCCTCCACTTTGTGTGTGTGTATATATATGTGTGTGTGTGTATATGTCCATCTATCTACTTGCAAGTATCTATCTATCTATCTATCTATCTATCTATCTATCTATCTATCTATCTATCTATCTATCTATCTATCTATCTATCTATCTATCTATCTATCTATCTATCTATCTATCTATCTATCTATCTATCTATCTATCCATCCATCTATCTATCTATCTATCTGTCTATCTATCTATCTATCTATCTATCTATCTATCTATCTATCTATCTATCTATCTATGTCTGCATCTATCCATCTACCTATCTGTCCGTTGCTCTCTTTCTATCTCTCAGTCTATATCTAGCTACCTATTTGTCTGTGTCAGTCAATCAATCTATCTATATGTCTATATCTTTCTATCTACCCCTCTATTTGTCTGTATCTATCTGTCTACCTATCTATCTGTCTGTATCTATCTGTCTACCTATCTATCTGTTTGTATCTCTATGCCTACCTATCTATCTGTCTGTATCTATCTGTTTACCTACCTTTTTTATAGAGGGATTTGTTTACAAGGACAGACTACCCCGAATTATGGCTGGGGCATAGAAAAAGGGGACAAGAGGAGAAGGATGTATTTGTGTTTTGAACTTCGTAAAACCTTTGTATTGGAGACGTTCCTGCTGAGTAGAATCATCTGGCATTTACGCACTTGACCATAGTGAGGCAGTCTAGTCGAGAGTCTCAACCCAGTATCAAATCCTCCATGAAGTACGTTAATGGAGCGAGTAGGCTAAACAAAATTTTGGGCTCCTAGACCAGAAACAGAAAACAAACAAATAAATCGTTACACCACAGTTAAACAAACAATCTTTGACCCAAATTTCTTTTATGAATATGGCTGAAAATCCTTAACTATAAACTAAATTAATTCTTTTGTGAAATTTGTTCAGTGAGAAGCTAGATGCAGAACTTTGAGGCAAATGCTTCAGCACTCCCTCATTTAGTTCTTTAGCTAGGATGATGCCTTTACAGGTTTTGCACTTTCTAATGATAAATAGCTTTACTCAGAATACGGCAGGACTTCGGGGTTCGGTTAGCTTTGTGCACGGGTATAGCTCACCAGGCAAAAGCTCACAAGGCTTACAAGAAAAAAGCTCACAAGACATAAGGTCACATCTCTAATAGAAGAAAAGGGAAAAAGCTCACACTTTTTCATACTTTCTTTTTATCAAATGATAATAGATATCTGATTATGTGTATGCATATGTGTATTGTATGTGTATGTGTATATATTTATGTATGTGCATATGCATGTGTATGTCCATATGTATGTGTATGTGTATATGTATATATATATATATATATATATATATATATATATATCGCAGAAAACCACTTGAGGAATAAGACACTATGATCCGAACGTTTTCATCTTTTCAGATATTTTCAAGAAATTCCATGAAAATGTTTGAATAGACGAAAACGTTCGGATCATGATTCTTATTCCTCAAGTGGTTTTCTGCAAAATCTAACATTCACGCGTTTCAGTGATTTGTGTTGCATATATATACATATATATATGTATATATATATGTGTATATATATACATATGTATATATACATATATACAGTATACTGTATGTGTGTGTGTGCGCATGTTGATGTGTATGAGTAATATTCATTTGCACGTGTACCTATATATCTATATGTGTGTGTGTATGTGCATATGCATGTGCTTGTTTATGTACATGTGTATGTGGATGAGCATACATATGTGTATGTGTGTGATTATGTGCCTGTGTATGTGTGTGTATGCGTATGTGTGTGTGATTATGTGCCTGTGTATGTGTGTGTATGTGTATGTGTGTGTGTGTGTGTATGTGTGTGTATATGTGTATGTGTGTGTGTGTATGTGTATGAGTAGCTGTGTGTGTGTATTTGTATGCGTGTATATGTATGCATAAGTGTAGGAGGTAGAGGTGCAAGTGTAGGTGCTGGTGTAGGTTTACGTGTGTGTTCTTATATATTTATATTTGTGTGTGATTCTGTATATATATATATATATTTATATATATATACACACACACACACACACACACACACACACACACACACACACACACACACACACACACACACACACACACACACACACACACACACATATATATATATATATATATATATATACATATATATATTTTTAAATAACCCACTGTCGGAGAAACAAAGCAAAAGAAACAGTCGAACTGTATATTTCGACCACTACTGTGGTCCTCTTCAGCAGATAGGTACAAGGTAAGATGTACAAGAATATATACAGTGAGAGAGGTACAAAGTGGGAACAAGGGGAGGAGCTCAAGTCAAATGTCCGAGGTGGGGCGGACTCGGGAATGGTAACAATCTATTCACAGCATAAGTTGTTATACAATCAGGTAACCATATATATATATATATATATATACATATATATATATATATATATATGTGTGTGAGTGTGTGTGTGTGTGTGCGTGCGTGTGTGTGTGTGTTTACTTAATTACATTTACTTAATTGTAACATACAGAAAAGGAGCAACACTCGGGTAGTCCCATCCTCTACTTTTCAATTTACGAGTATTATACCTAGCCTGAAATTCATGTAGTGCCAACATAATTCATATATTTTATTTCTAATTATGAATATATTTGAATTAATGAATTGTTCCAGTTTGGGCTATATCTTCTAAGCTATTCCAAGTGTTTATTCAACTATATAAAGAATAATTTCTTCACATCCTTCAGACATAATGTATTTCATAATTTGTTTCCATGACTTCTTAAGGCCTTCTCATCCTTAATCAAGAGATCACTTCTGTCAATGTAATCTATCTCCTTTAGTGACCTAAATATTGTAATCATATTATCTCCTTCTCTTCGATCTTTTAATGTTGGTAAACCCAGTGCTTTTAGTCCTTTCTCATAGGATTTATCTGACAGGCTGAGGACCAGTTTGTTTGCTGCTCTTTGTATTCTCTCGATCTTTCTTATACCTTTCACTCTATGTGTGGACCATACCACTGACGCATATTCCAGTCATGGATTGAGCAATATTTTGGTGATTTTTTTTTAATTATCTCTTTATATATTGAAAAGTCGATTTATCTATTTATCTATTTATTTTCATCTATTTCATTTTTTGCAGCAGTCATTACGTCTCTGTCACAATCCTGTTCTCTGTCAGGTGGCAGGTGGCAGGTGGCAGGTGGCAGGTGGCAGGTGTCTTTTATCAACACTTCTAAATATTTCTCCTCTTTTGCTTTTGTAATGGTTTCTCTTACAATGGAAATGTTTAAATGTGGTCTTTTGCAGCTACTGCTCATTTCCAGTACTTTGCATTTTTTTTGTATCGAAATTAATTTCCCAGTCCTGTCTCCATGAAAATTTGGTTTCTATATCTTTTGGCGATAGTCTCCAGTCCTCATAATTTTTTGCTGTTCTCGTGATTTTTGTATTATCTGCAAACATGTTGTAGCTTGCTGTATCTTCCATCATATTGACACATAAAAGAAAATTTATTGTTGCAAGCACCGAACCTTGTTGAATTCCGTTTGACATCTTATCTTTTACAAAAAAAAAAAAAAGTGGTCTTTTTCAAAATTGAGTCTCCTTTGCCTGTGTAATTGATTTCTTGGCTTTATTTCCTCATCCCTCAGCTGAAACCCAATTGTTACATGGCCACTTTTTCCCACGGGGCAAAATTAGTTCAAGTATCTGATGATATCTAGCTCTTTGGTTAGTAGCAGATCAAATCTTGTGGATTTGCTAATAAGAACATCGAGTGAGTCACTAAAGGAATTTTAGATAGATGACACTTAGGTAGAAACAAACCTAATAACCAGGACAATAATGAAAAAACACGATCAAATTATAAGTCCTTCTTTCACACGGCCTATAAAGAAGGTAAAAGGATCATGTAACAGATCATTGAAAGGATATTAAACCTACGGATGAAAACTCAAAAGTAAAATTAATTATTTTCTATCAGAAAAAAAAATCCCACCTCCTGCTTGAGAATAATACAAGACAGACCAACAGTAACCTTCTGAGAACTCACGACATATATGGTTATACCTATAAAATTGGGGACTGTGCATCCCAACCTCAACCTGCATATTGGCCAAACTTCAATGAAGCTTTTACGCCGGTTGTATTATCACCTCTCATCAGGAACCCCCAAAAAACACCATGATACAGCTCACAAAAGAATTTTAGAAAGAAAAACTTTAGTAGAAAATACAGAACTAATGGCAACAAATCAAGACCGTAGAAGATTGCCCATACTTGGAGCTTTCCTCATGAAAAAATTATCCCCCAACTTGAATATACAAACCATAGACCAGGAGGCCAATCAGAAGCCTCCAAATGAAGTATCAGCCCACCAACATGAGTAAAATAACGATAAAATTTGATCAAACATTCACTTACACTCTAGCCACTAAAGTAGCATCAAGAGGTGTGAAAACGCATTTTGGCCAGTATTTTACTTCGGTAGCCGTGCCCAAAGTATTGTACAGTCAATGTTGTATGGTGCTATTCTACGAAAACTTCCTGTGGAAGGGAAAAATATCCTTAAAAAAAAAAAAAAAAAAAAAAAAAAAAACAGATGAAAGGCTCTACAACAATAATTTTACCATAATTATCAATTATATATATATGCATATACATATATACAACGTACATACGACGCATATATATTCGTGCAGCTTTTCAGTCCCCAAAATACGGCAGCTTTTTTCATTGACTTTGCCACTACTGGGGAATGTTGCTTCATCGAAAAACCTAAAATGACCAAAAACAGAAACTTGGTATTTTTTTTTATTCAACTGGTGGTAAAAAGACTGCAGTTAACTTTACATTCTAGTGAAGCTGTAGGCCAATATTTGTTCTGAAGGGAAAACGGTAAATTTGAAGTTTCAAGAAAAGAACAAAGATATGTGAAAAGAGAATTAAATAACATTCCGAAAACAATAAGATATAGGCACATAAAGTTAACAGACATTTCTACTGATTAATTATATAATCTATACTGTATTTCCAAAACTATAAGCATTTAAAGGTGCACAGGGATATGAACATTTCGATATTCGCGTACATGCCGTAAATATTGTGTTTGAAGTTTCCTCGACCCTGGAAACGCGCCATGGTTCATTCATAGCTCTCTTCCTGTTAGAAAGAGATAGCGCCACCGATGAAGTGGGTATTCAAAGAGCAGCTACCTTGGCTTTACTTCCGCAGTAAATGCGAGGAAAAGGCATCCGAAGAGATACTATATTCAACTTGATAACCCATTTCTGCGCGTCTTTGTGTGTTAGTGCAAAAGCGAGTGAGAACTTAAGAGCATGTGGACGTATACATGTGTGTGTGTGTGTGTGTATGTATGTGTGTGTGTGCGTGTGAATGTGTGTGTGCGTGTGTGTGTATGTGTGTGTGTGTGAATGTGTGTGTATATGTGTATGTAAATTTGTATTTGTGTGTGTGTGTGTGTACGTATAAATGTAGGAATTATATACTCTTTGATAGAAATCGAATTAAAAGGACACAGGATTGCCCATGATTTAGATTATTCCAGTAATGATCACTCTATCCAGGAGGGTGAGAGATCTCGACCACGAGTCCAGCATTTGATCCAAACCCATAAACTATCTTTCTTTGTCTCCTTCTTTCTCTTTCTCTCATTCACTATTTCACTCTCTCTCTCTCTCTCTCTCTCACACACACACACGCCAATAAAACTTCAATTCTACCCAATAATTAATCTAAATACTGTGCAATGTATGCTGGTATTTCATACTGTTAAACCCTCCCCCAATAAAAAAAGATTCTCTTGTTCTTGTACCCTTCAAAATTAAAAACAAATTAGATTTGCGTTGGAATCAAGTTTACGTTACATAAACAACAAGGATGACGAACAACACGGCAAGCAGTCAGTCTTCATTTACTAATCACCAAACTCGCGAGTCTGACCTTTTTCACCGACAAGCGCTATTGGCCGGTTTGGGTGAACAAGTTACACTGCAAAATTACAGCATTTTCTGCGTATGCTCGACTGGAGAGCTAAGCAGCACATGGTCCCTTCCGACTGCAGATGAATGTCGACGGCCTGCGGATTCTTGAAACCACGTGTATCCTTGCCCCACGATTGATATAATCAGCGCTAAATTGTCACAGGATAAGAAGTGCCCTAATTTGTTTTGCGGTAAAAATTTCAAAGACGTAATGAACTTGCATAGTCTAGTTCTTTCAATTTAATGATTTCATTATGAATTTATGAACCAATCCGCTTATTCATTACAACATAGCAAGTTCTTCGTTGAATACCGTCCGGTAAATTTTATAGAGTTGTGATTGATCACAATCTAACCCATGAATTGGATTAAATCTATCAGGTCTGATATTATTATCTCGTACCCACTTGATATCTTGTGGAAATAGACTCTTAATCTTATCTATCCTAATCGTCCTCCCAACTCATAACCACACTTATGCTTTAATATTCTGTTATGATTAGTGTAGTGGTCGAGGTGATTAAATGGGCTGCCCGTATAAAATGTTAAGTCTTCATTTCCTTCAGGTTGTTTCCTGCTGTGGACTTTCAACTGTTGCCCCGATCACTTGGTG
>NC_134784.1:38321554-38326554 GCF_046742065.1 Oratosquilla oratoria
CTATTGGAGAGTAGTGAACATGAAACTAAGGAAGTTCGACATACAAAAGAAAAACATAAGGGAAACAGAGAACACAATGGAAGTGGCAGAAAACTAAGAGTGTCTTACACAAATATAGATGGATTAATAACAGGATTGAATGAGCTGAATGATCATTTGAAAGAAAAAGAACCGGACATAATGGGAATTGTAGAAACAAAATTAAAAGGCCCACTACCACCCAACAGTGTAGGACATGATGCATACAATTATTGGATTAGAAACAGAGAGAAAAAGCAAGGGGGTGGAGTTATGTTCCTGACTAAGAAGGATATAAACGTGAAAGGTGTCATATATGGAAAGAATACAGTAGAGATGATTATGATAGAAGTGGAAGACAGAGATAAGAAGAGCAGAAAATTTGTGATCAATTATGTGCCTCCGAAAACAGCCTCATGGGAGGAGAGTGAATATAAAAGTATGCTAGAGGACACAAAGATAGCATTAACTAAAATAATGGAAGACGGAGGAAGAATAGTTATGATGGGCGACTTTAATTGCAAAGAAATCTGCTGGGAAGAAATGACAGTAAAGAGTGGTGATGACTCATGGGGAAATGCTCTACTTGAGATGATTACTGACCATTCAATGACACAATGGATACAAGAGAACACTAGGTATAGAAATGAAGAAGAACCATCGAGGCTAGACTTAATAATTACATCTGAACCTAGAATAGTGGACAAGATTGAATATAAAACACCAATAGGTAAAAGTGACCACATATTGATTGAACTGGAACTTAATGAAGAAAAATATATGAAAAGAAATGAACAATATAGAAAAGGAAGAATGATGTATGAAAAAACAAACTTTGATAAAATAAGAGAATTCTTTCAACAAGAAAACTGGGAAGAAATATACAAAGAAGAAACATCAGTGGAAGAGAAATGGAATATTTTGACAAAAATTTACAAAAAAGGAGTGGAAAAGTATGTCCCAAGACAAAAACAAGAAAAAGAATATGTAAAATGCTGGTACAACAAAAGTTGTAGGGAGTTAAAAGACAAAAGAGACAAAGCCTGGACCAGATGGAAAAAAGACAGAAGACCTGAAAAATGGAAAATATATACTGGTTATAGAAATAAATATGTACAAAAGTGCAGAGAGGAAAAAAGAAAATATGAAAAAGATGTTATAGAAAAGTGTAAAGATCAACCAAAACTATTCTACAGATTTGTAAACAATAAACTGAAAAACAAACAAGACTTGGAGAAATTGAGACAAGGAGGAGTTGAATACACTGAGGAAATGGAAATGGCAGAAATTATGAACAAACATTTTAAATCAGTGTTTACAAGGGAAAATATACAACCTGAAGAGATTGAGTGGAAAGAAAAAGTCCCCCCTATGGAAGAAATAGAAGTAACAAAAAATGAAATATTGACACACTTGGGTAATTTTGATGTCAGAAAATCGCATGGGCCAGATGAAATAGCAAACTGGATTCTGAAAGAATGCAGGAATGAACTGGCAGACAAAATACATAGCATAATAAGCAGTTCCTTAAAAGAAGGAAAAGTTCCAGAAGATTGGAAAAAAGCAAATATAGTACCTATATATAAAGGAGGAAATAAAGAAGAACCTAACAACTATAGACCAGTCTCTCTAACAAGTACAATAGCAAAAATTTGTGAAAGAATTATCAAAAGTAGATGGGTAAAATACTTGGAAAAAAACAACGTACTAAATCCAAGGCAATTTGGATTCAGACAAGGACGGTCATGCGTCACCAATTTAATATGTTTCTATTCAAGGCTAATAGATATAATACAAGAAAGAGATGGATGGGCTGATTGTGCATTTCTAGACCTAAAAAAAGCTTTTGACAAAGTACCACATAAGAAGTTGCTTAAGAAATTAGAATATGAAGGAGGAATACAAGGTAAATTGCTAAATTGGATGGAAGACTTTTTGCAAGAAAGAAAAATGAGAGTAGTGATAAGAGATCAGCACTCAAAATGGAATGAAGTAATAAGCGGTGTCCCGCAGGGAACAGTTCTGGCCCCAATAATGTTTGCTATATATATTAATGATATGGATGAAGGAATTGAAAGCTATATGAGCTTCTTTGCAGATGATGCAAAACTACTGAAAAGAGTGAAAACTGAAGAAGATTGTGAATCACTACAGAGAGATCTAAATAAAGTACAAGAATGGAGTAGGAAGTGGGAGATGGAGTTCAATACAAAAAAGTGTAGTATAATGGAATTTGGAAAAAGCAAAAACAGAATAACAGGATCATATAATTTGGGAGAAGAAGGAATAAAAAAAGTAGAAAATGAGAAGGACCTGGGAGTCATTGTTATGAATAATATGTCACCTGAGAAACATATAAATAAGATTTTTGGAGAAACTTATAATTTAATAAGAACAATCAAAGTGGCATTTACATACCTGGATGAAGAAATGGTGAGGAAAATCCTAATCACCCTGATAAGACCAAGATTAGAATATGCAGCAACGATATGGTCACCAAGTACAAAAAAATGTATAAAAAAACTTGAAAGAATACAAAGAGCAATCACAAAACTGGCACCAACACTCTAAAAACTATCATATGAAGAGAGACTACAAAAACTTAAACTACAGACACTAGAGCAAAGAAGAGAGAGAGGAGATTTGATAGCTATTTACAGAATCATGAAAGGCATAGAAATTACTGATAGAGAGAATCTGATAAAATGGGATGACAGAAATACAAGAGGACACGGAAAGAAAATAAAAAAAGACAGCTATAGAAGAGATTTGAAAAAGAACAGCTTTCCTCACAGAGTAATAGACAGTTGGAACAAGTTAGATGAGAAAGTGGTGTGTGCAAAAACAATACATGAATTTAAAAATAGTTTAGATAAAATGAGATATGAAGACGGGACCCCACGAGCATAGCTCCCCTTCCCGTAAAATACAACTAGGTAAATACAACTAGGTAAATACACACACACACACACACACACACACACACACACACACACACACACACACACACACACACACACACACACACACACACACACACACACACACACACACACACACACACACACACACACACACACACACACACACACACACACACACACACACACACACACACACACACACACACACACACATGTACTTACATCCCCAAACTAATTTTCTTATACTTTTACGGGTAAAACGGCGTAGAAATGTTGTTTATTGCATGAAGCCTGTCAATTTTCTCGGATCTTATTAAAAGCGAAAGCTGTATAAGCCTATTTTTATTTTTGTCTATGGATCATAGTCTTTTTTCCCTTGGTCTCTTTGCTTTGTCCTTCCTCCCCTCTGTCCTTCTCTCTCACTTTCACGAATTTCACATAAGCAGTGATGTTACTTAGTTCATAATTATAAGGCATATTTCCTGGTAGTAGTCGGTCAGAAGTGTAAATCTTTGACTGAGCCGTGGACATTTGTGTAAATATGTATTAAAGATGTTCCGATAAATCGCTCATGTTAGTGATTAAACACTGAAATACGGACCTATCGTGATGATAATAATATGATAATAAAATTTGATTTTATTCTTTTTTTACTCTGTCAAGAATAACTTTATTGGTTAACTTGAGACAAAGCAGTTTGGGGATAAGGAAAACAGTTTTGCGTTTGTTTGTGTATATATATATATATATATATATATATATATATATATATATATATATATATATATATATATATATATATATATATATGTGTGTGTGTGTGTGTGTGTGTGTGTGTGTGTGTGTGTGTGTGTGTGTGTATGTGTGTGTGATTCACCATGGTCTTGGATCACGTGTTGGACTCGTCATCGACAGCTATTTCCCTTCTGGAAGAGAGCTCAGAACTCATATATGACCTATCTATGGGTAATACTGCGACATTACACACACACAAACACCCCCACCCCCACCCCTACCCCCCACACAGACACACAGACACACACACACACACACACACACACACACACACACACACACACACACACACACACACACACACACACACACACACACACACACACACACACACGGCTCGGTGGCGGATTGGTAAAGCACTGGCCTCACAAGCCAGAGAACCGGGGTTCGATTCCCCGGTCGGGCGGAGATAAGTTGGGTTTGTCTCCTTTCACGTGTAGCCCCTGTTCACCTAGCAGCGAGTAGGCACGGGACGTTAGTCAAGGAGTTGTGACCTTGCTGTCCCGGTGTGTGGTGTGTGAGTGGTCTCAGACCTACCCAGAGATCGGCTAATAAGGAGCTCTGAGCTCACTGCCGTAGGGTAGTGTCTGGCTGTCTCGACAGGGACTGCAGCAGATCCGAGGTGAATACACACACACACACACACACACACACACACACACACACACACACACACACACACACACACACACACACACACACACACACACACACACACACACACACACACACACACACACACACACACACACACACACACACACACACACACACACACACACACACACACACACAAACACACACACAGCTTGTTGGAGTAACGATTCGCAGCGCAGCGATACTGAAATTATTTCAGCCCTAGGCGGGATTCGACCCGAACCTCCGTATTAGCAACCGGGAACTTTGCCAAGGTTAGTGGGGATGGTGGCGCTATCGTGTGTGTATGTATGTGTGTGTGTGTGTGTGTGTGTATGTGTGTGTGTGTGTGTGTGTGTGTGTGTGTGTGTGTGTGTGTGTGTGTGTGTGTGTGTGTGTGTGTGTGTGTGTGTGTGTGTGTGTGTGTGTGTGTGTGTGTGTGTGTGTGTGTGCGCGAGTGTATTTACCTAGTTGTATTTACCTACTTGCATCTCACGGGAAGGGGAGCTATGCTCGTGGTGTTTGGTCTTTGTATCTCGCAGTGTCTAGTTTGCTCTTAAATTCGTGTATAGTTTTTGCACACACTATTGTTTGGTTCAGTTTTTTCCAGACATCCGCCACTCTGTG
>NC_134784.1:38336554-38339054 GCF_046742065.1 Oratosquilla oratoria
TGCATGATGAGGTTAGAAGAGAATAGAACAGAAAAAAAGAATTAGAGAAACGAAGAAAAAGGAAGAGAAGAGAAGTGAAGGAATGAGAAGAAAATAGAGGAGATGAGAGAAGATGAGGTGAGGGAAAAGAAGTAAGGTTGAGTAAACAGAAAAGTTGAGAGAAAGAGACGAGAAGGGGAGATTATGGAAAGGAGAATAAAAGGGTAGGAGAAAAAGAAAAGTGAAAGGAAAAAGGAGGAGGGAGGAAGAGACGCGATAGTGGGGTTAGGGGAGGTAAGAGGAGTGTGTGGTGTGGAGGAAATGAAGGCTCATCACATCGAGACGGCATAGACGTCCTAGATTGAAAAAAGGCCATTCGTTAGGAGTGGCGCGTGCGAAGACTGCCTATTGCCTTGTTAAGGGCTTCAAGTGTATGAAGAGAAATCAATGGGGGGCTGGGGGGAGTGAGTGATGGGGTAGTAATGGAAGGGGGATAGGTTGCGATGAACAAAACTAAGAAATTGTAATGAAACTTTTGTTGAATCTAAATGTATAGAAGGGTAGCCAATGTGGGCAAGTAGGGGGGGAAGTTGGAATGCAGCAAACCAGCTGTTGAAGCATAATATAAATCACCTGGGTTGGGGTAAGGAATGGTGGAACTATACCCGCTGCCGAGTGGCCAATATCAATTTATATTGAAGGAAGATTTATATTGTTATGATAAAACAAGGTGAATAATGTAGAATGGGAAAAGCGTAGATAATATAGGCTGCTCTTCTAGTACACTTACAAATACAATACCTGAAGTGCCGAAAATTATATGTATAACCAGTCCACAGAGCAAACAATTTCAAACAAAACAACTTGAGAATCCTGTTAGTCTAAGATATGAAAACATGAATACTGCCAGATTTACAAGTGTCTCTATCCAAATAGTTAAAAGTTAAGCAGCAACCGAAAGAACTAAGTTCTAGCTTGATACTGCAATAGATCCAATCTTGAAGCAAACTGAGTACTCCTTGCCGGCACATTCAGACCATCAATCGAAATATGCAATGGATGAAACAGCTTGAGCCATATATTGTATAATATGTATACACTGCTAACATTGCGACGGTGACAAATTACATTGATCCCCCATAAAAAAGTGATCAGTATAAACGGCTCTCGTAATGAGTTGTAAGTGGGATACAGCGGTCGAGCATCAAATCGGTACACAATACTCAAGTGGTGTGACTAGAGACCACCAAAAACAATCAGTCAAGGTGAAGCTATTACGAAAGACTGCTTAAGTTTTCCTTAGTGTTCCAAGTCTCGTGGAAGCCGAACTAAGTGATAAGTAAATGTAGTGCTTCAAAGTGAGCTTTCCATTAAACAGGATATCCAAGATTGTGAGCTCGTTACTTTTTCCAGGTACATATTCCTCTAAGACCAGGTCGCCATGAAAAAAGAGTAAGAGATCGCAAGATACACAGGCATATCCACTTTGATGAGTTCACCTTGATATTTTTCTTCCCACACCAATGTTGATAGACACAAGAGACTCTTGACATGAGTGGGGCGAGTCAGCTATTGCGATGAAAATTTCATCATTTGAAGAGCCCCGCAAAGAATTAATCGTGATCTGAAACAGATCCTTTGTGTGTGTACTGAACTTAAAGAATGCTCGAGTGGATTTATTATCAGTCGCTAAAACAATGATCAAAACACTCAATGAGCGCCTCCCCAAAAGAATTGCATAAAAATCAAAAGCACCAATCCATCGATCCTTATGTTTGAAAGATTATGTGGAGGTTTATCCAGTTAACCTTGTCGCGGGTCGCCACTTTGGGAGACAAGTTTCAAAGGTGGTTGAATTTGTATGTTTTTTCCTCTTTACTTCTTCTCATCGTGTTATTACGAGTTTCTTCTAGTAGGATAGATTGAATGAAGTCTTGGATGCCATAGGAAATGAGACTAAATCAGTCTGGTTATATGTAAATATA
The DNA here is from genome assembly GCF_046742065.1 of Oratosquilla oratoria. NCBI lineage: Eukaryota > Metazoa > Arthropoda > Malacostraca > Stomatopoda > Squillidae > Oratosquilla > Oratosquilla oratoria. The sequence continues at coordinate 38,338,519 of NC_134784.1, forward strand.
ATCCGAGGCACATGAGGGTGAAATTATCTATGTTTTCTTCAGTTATGGGTAGAAAGGGACGGAGGCCAACCAAAGTTTGTGGAGACGGGTTATGACAGTGTTTTCAGTCTTATGGGGAGCCAGATCCATTGGGGGGGGGGAGAGATGGTTCCGTATAGGTGTAACATAATATGAAAAGGTCGTTTTGTAGTGACGAGTTTCATTTAGCTTTGATTATATGTAGGGCTACTTGGATGGCGGCAGGCAGGGTGCTAGTGAGTGGTTCTGTTCTTTGGGTAGTGTCCGGCTGTGTCGATGATGTTAAATAAATAAATGCAGTTTTTCTTTTTTCGTCCTCATTTCATCTTTGGCTTTCTATACAACTTTTCGTGTCTTTACATATTCATCTTTAGCTGCAATTTCCTAATCCAAAAATTTCTTATGTTTTCTTCAGCTAACTTTCAATATCTGCTGATTAGTTGATTTGTTATGGCTTGTGATCTAAAAAAATATTTTGATTGGACGAGAGCCATATGTCGCCATCTGTCACCACTCTG
>NC_134784.1:38349054-38359054 GCF_046742065.1 Oratosquilla oratoria
ACGGTAATGACGACAAGACGATTATTATGATTACAAAAGGATTACCAAGGATTACATGCCGATAGGAGACCTTTTGGTCCATATCTAGGTCGGATGCAAAAAAATCATAATGATAAATAAAATAAATAAATAAATACATGAATAAATGAAAATTATAATAATACAAATAATAGATAAAATACATAAATAAATGCATAGGTATAGTTAAGCAATAAACAAACAGGTAAATAGTAAATAATGATAAATTGACATATAACTAATAATAAATGAGAATCAAGCAAATAATAATAAACAAACAGACAAATGATAACAAAACAAATAAACAAATAGTATAAGATAAATGATAGTCATTACAGCATCTTGCTCAGGTGTTTATCTAAATAATTCTTAAAGCTTCGAACTGAACTACAGTGCACTGCCCCTGCAGGAAGTTTATTCCATTCATTAACTACACGGTTGGCGAAGTTGTTTCTACCCACTTCCAAATTAAATCTATTTCCAGACAATTTGAGACCATTGTTTCTTGTCTGATTCTCGTTTAGTGTGAAAATTTTGTCACTTTTGCTGTTGTCAATTCCCTTTAGAAATAGACCTGTATCAAGTCCCTCTCTGACTACGCTTTTTTTTTAAGGAAAACAGATTCATATGTTTAGTTGATTTTTGTATGATTTATTTTTGATATTTGGAATCAGTTTTGTGGCTCGCCGTTGTACTTTTTCTAATCTGTCAATGTCTTTAATGAGATTCGGTGACCATACGGAAACACCATATTCCAAATGTGGACGAACTAACGATTTATACAGCTTGTTAATGAGTGATGGACTTTTGAAGTCAAAAGATCGCGCAATCAGTCCTAGAATGTTATTTGCTTTTTCAGAGGCTGAAATACACTACTAAGACAATTACTTTGACTATGATAACAACCAGGACCAGTTCGATTGTAATAAGTACGACTACGACCACGACCACGACTATTGCGAACACTACGACGACGATATAAAAAGGAATGATCATTATTATAATTAATATTATCATTATAATTTACAGAGAAATTGAGGCAAGCATAGAAATAGTTGTTCTAGTCTAATTTTGGGGTGCTGAGTTCAGATACGAAAACAGGTTTCATTTATCACCTATATTTTTTGAGATATATATACATACATGGATATTGTGTGTATGCATTCAGGCCTACCAGATTTATCCTAATCAGGATATCGTGTTTTTTTTTATTAGAAATTTTAGGAATTGTGGTCTTTTGAATACACACACACACACACACACACACACACATATATATATATGTATATATATATATATATATATGTATATATATACACATATATATATGTATACATATATATGTATGTATATATATATGTATGTATATATATACATACATACACACATATATACACACATATATATATATATATATATATATATATATATATGTACATATATATATACATATATATATACATATACATACATACATATATTTAAATATATATACATACATACATGTGTGTATATATACATATATATATATACATATATATATACATACATATATATATACATATATATACATAAATATATATATATATATATATATATATATATATATATGTGCATATATATAATCTGACAACCCTGACATTCTATGTTTATACTACAGTTTTGCGACAAATCAAATAAACATATAATTGCTTAAAAGTGGCAGTCTGCCGACAAGATTGACTAGATAAACACCATATGAGGACGGAGCCTTTATTTGTACGACGTTTTCGCTTATTACAAGCTTTTTCAAGTACAAGTTGAGATACAAATGCTTGAGATTAAATAAGGGGAAAGGAGGGAACGGGGAGAGAAAAAGGGGGGGGGAAGGAAGAGGAGGAGGAGGAGGAGGAGGAGGAGGAGGAGGAGGAGGAGGAGGAGGAGGGTGGGGGGATGGACACTGGGAAAGGATGAGAATGCCGGCCCAAACGTCCGAGAGCGAAATGTCCACAAAGGGTGGGTTTAAGTATTAAATACTTAAACCACCCTTTTTGGACATTTAGCTCACGGACGTTTGGGACAGAATTATCTTCATTTCCCAGTGTAAAATCCCCCCAAACTCCTACTCCTCCTCCTCCTCCTACTCCTCCTCCTCCTCCTCTTCCTTCCCCCCCCCCTTTTTCTCTCCCCGTTCCCTCCTTTCCCCTTATTTAATCTCAAGCATTTGTATCTCAACTTGTACTTGAAAAAGCTGTAATAAGCGAAACGTCGTACAAATAAAGGCTCCGTCCTCATATGGTGTTTATCTAGTCAAACATATAATTGTATGGTCAATGTTTTAAAAAATCGAGGATGCATCAACATGGCAAATTCATTCATGTAGATGGATTTCACGACAGTTGCACGGTGCCAAACAATTACTTTCCTCCTGAAAATTGCTTACTTACATTATTTTGACCGTAAAATTGGTGGTCAGGGCAAATCCTGGGCATCATACAACTGTTGTAAACCCGGCTACAATGGACTAACTGCGTGGTTTAATGACAAGAAAACAGCTTTCAACTTTGATGTCCCGATTGTCTGGAGAGGGATACGAAGCCATGCAGATGTTTGTTATTTTTGTCTAACAAATATGACTGGTTTCGATATTTCTTCTACACACATACATGCATATGCCAACGTTTTTTCTTACAAGGGACGTAGGCTATAATACTTCTTCTAGGAAAACAAAAATCAAATATCTTAACCTTCCCTAGCTATGAGGGCTATTCCTCACTCAGATGATCTCCCTATCCCTGCAACTCCTACAAATAAGGATCTTCCTTCATCAGATGAAGAAATGCCTTCAGAAGAAGATCTCTTCTGAAGACAATGTCTGTTTATTCAGAAGCAAGTGGTGATGAGCCCCAATGGATCACGCAGGAAGACCTGAATGATCTTGCTCGTGATTTGTATCTATCTGAACAGCAGTCGGAGCTCCTGTGTCATACTTGCTTAAGCAATGGAACCTGGTGAAAGCAGTTATATGGATCACCAGATTCAACACACGGAACAATGACTTTGATTCATTCTTTGACATGGAAAACAGATTATGCTACTGCACAAATGTCTCTGACTTGTTTATCTTCCTTGGTTTTCCACACAGTCCTTCGGACTGGCGTCTTTTCATAGTCTCTTCCAAGCGAAGTCTGAAAGTTGTGCTCCTGCACAATAGGAATGAATACCCCCAGCATCCCCGTTGTCACTGGAGTTGTATCACAAAATGGAACTCCTTTTGGAACTTTCATGTACAACCAGTACCAGTCTAGTCCCTGCGGAAACCCAGAGGTCACTGTGCTCCTTATAGGTACGGAAGCGGGCTTCACATAGACCAGCTGCTCTCTCGGCTTCTGGGACAGTTGGACTGTGTCTAAACACTACATGCAGAAGGACTGGGGGTCTAAGAGCACTTTCGTGCCCGGTGAATACAGTGTCTAAGAAAATCCTCTGGTGGACACGAACAAGGTGCATCTTCCTTCTCTTCTTATCAACCTGGCTTAAAGAAGAATTTCGTGAAGGCTGTAGGCAAGAATGGGGTTGCCTTCCAACACTTGTTCATTCCTTTCCCAGCTCTGACTTCTGCTAAGCTCAAGGTGTGCATTTTCGTTGATGATTATGATGGTGATGCTGCTGTTGCTGCTGTTGCTGCTGACGGTAATACTAATTATGATAATGATAATAATGATAATGATAATGATAATGATAATGGTAATGATAATGATAATGATAATGATAATGATAATGATAATGATAATGATAATGATAATGATAATGATAATGGTAATGATAATACTGATGATGATGATGATGATGATGATGATGATGATGATGATGATGATGATGATGATGATGATGATGATGATGATGATGATGATGATGATGATGATGATGATGATGATGATGATGATGATGATGATGATGATGATGATGATGATGATGATGATGATGATGATGGCGGCAATAATAATGATAATGATGATAATGATAATACTGATGATAATGGTAATGGTGATAATGATAATGATGATAATGACAATGATGATAATGATAATACTAATGATAATGATAATGACATTGATAATGATGATAATGATAATGATGATAATGACAATGATGATAATGATAATACTGATGATAATGATAATGATAACGATAACGATAACGATAACGATAACGATAACGATAACGACAGCGAGGAAAAATGGCTAATGAGGACTGCAAACACTTTGAGGAATTTATAGTGCGCAGACTCACCCTAATGAAGAGGCGAAGTGCTGAGAAGATTGATAGAGAAAGTAATCATGGAGGTCGCGAGAATGAGGTACAAGAAACTACAGACAATCTAGGTGTGTGTGTGTGCAGGAAGAGGAGCAGTACCCAGGGTACGAGTCAGCGGTTCACGTCATGAAGCGGCCTCCAATACCTCCACCACTACGTAAGCTATGGCCCTTACAATAACAGTGAAGAAGACGACAGAATCCTCCATTCCCCTGTTAACACCACCACAACCTCTACCACCACTGACATACCAATCATTACTTGAGCTGCCATTATTTCCAACAACATCCCCACATAAAATCCACCCAACCATATTCACATATTATCCATCTTCATCAGGTTTTACTCACAATCACCTTGGCTGGATTCAGGTTAAGGGAAACAGTGTCATCCAAATTTAAGAAATTCTCGGTTTTAGGTTCTTTTTTTATCACTATCGTGACCTTTGTAATACTAAGATAATGCCCCGAGCTAAAAAGATTCACCTGGCGTTTGCCATAATAACAATTTTAAGAGTTGTACCGTACCTCGAATTCAATGTGCTGGTTCTGATGAACTGTATATAATTTTCCGATTACTGATAATACAATTACAAGTATTTTGTGGTCATATTCATTAAATGGCCTAGTAATTAATCACTACTACTTCGTTGATTTTGCATGTGATAAACATTTGCATCATTAGTGTAACAACAATATAATGAAAAAATTGTATCGGTACGCATTAGTTTTCTGTCAAAACTGATTGATGGTTTATAATGTAAAGGAGACGACTCGGATGTTTTTATTTCCTCTAATTATTGAATGTAAAGTTGTTTTATAGCTTCAAATGTCACGTCTACTTATAGCAAGTTTAGCATCACTTTTACATCTTGATACACATTATGTATGGGGAAATAACTCAAAAGTTATCATATGCCGCATGAAGGTGGCACCTACTTTACGAACCCAGCTAGACCAAACTTCGCACATCGGTAGTAGCTTATGCCAGCATCTGAAAACTTTTTAGCTAATAAAAATGACTACATGTCTTATTATTTGTTTCCGGCTTGCCTCGAGAGAGGTCGTTTAAATCGCTCGGCACATCTATCAATGTCTTTTTGAGAAATTCTTTTGTGCCCAAGAAGTTCTTGCTTTGATCCTCATAGTGTTCTCGCTACACATCCAAGGGTGGTTCTTAATATGAGTCTTGATATAACAATGTAAAAGGGTTTTGACGTACATATGTTAGTCACTGAGGAGTGCATTTCTTATTCACCTTAACACTACACTAGTCAAACATTGGTTTAACATAAGGTCTCGACTATATTACAGAGGGCATTTAAATATATCCTCCCAACAAGAGGATGCAGACTCATGAAAAACAGGAGACATGAACCTTGTTAAAGCATAAGGTATTCTTAACCAAAGTGGACAATTATCTTAAACCTATCAAAAGTTGTATGTTTCACCAGCAAGATACATTTAGATTGATTATATCCACAATGGTACTCGATTAGATGATTTAGGTCTACAATGTCGGAAAGCTGGCCTCTCTTTAAGATCCTAGATCACTGTTGACTGCATGCCGAGTCGCAAAGAATGTCCTAATTATCATCACTAAAATCATCAATAATGTTTCAGAAGACAGTTAAAAACGGTGAATCAAGTATATAGGGAAGTCCAGAGAAGACCAGCTTATATTTGGAGGTGAAATCTGATTGAGGGAAACCATTTGCTCATGAGAGATCTTACTCACATAGAGACAAACCAAAATCAAGGATTGGTCTTAAACGAATAAAGGGATTTCCCTGGAGTCCTTTGTTTAGCATCACGTAATATCGGTTTCCTATGACGTGTTATAAATTGATTACGAATTTTACAGGTGTTCTTTATGATAAAAGTACCTACAAATTTCTACATGTTATTCATTTCGGCAAACTACAGAAACAGGTCGCAGGTGAAGAGCATGTAGTATTTACACCATCTTTTTAAGTACGTACTTGAAAATGGAGTTATTTCTGTTACTAGCTAAATATGAAAGGCACTGGTGACAATCAGCATCCTTAAAATAAAATATATGAGTTAGGTACAATTTCAGTGTATGGGAGGTTCCTTTATAACATTCAATTTTATTGGCTATAATGGAATCAATCCAAAGCCAATAATCAGAAATTATAATACGAATCAAAAGGGAGTAGTTGTGAGGAAAAGGAGGAATCCCCACTCCCCATTTCTCGAAGTCCGGCCCGCATTGATCAGAAGGAAGTTGAAAATAAGAGAAGGGTTGTCCAATGAGAAAGATCGATCACTCGGGTGTAAGTTACTGTGCACGCCTATAAACCTTGCTATGGAGAGAGAGAAAGGGTAGTGGGTGATAGAAATAAACTAATATATCTTAGTTGGTACACGAGAGCCGGTGCATGTGAAATCGAGGGGGCCATGTCTTCTATTCGATTCTGAAATATGGTTGTCCGCGAAGGCAGGGTGGGGTGAGGTCATGGCTTCTGGTGAAAATGGTGTAGGAATCATGCTCTCTGTAAAGTAGTTTCTTTGATAAGTTTCCTCTTTATTATTTTTTTCAATAATTCTACGTGTACCTCCTTAGCTATATGTTGGTAAAATGCTAGAATCATCAATAGCAAATAGTATCAGGGAACATTTAGCAAGGCATAATCTGATTCGTGACTTACACCATCAGATCACTAAAGGTAGGTCTTGTGTAGGCATCTTTTATTCTTTTACACTAATGTGCATAAGGTGGCAAGTACCAATGACGGTTACGATATTATATACCTCGAGTTTAGCCAAGCACTCGACAAGGTGACCCACCATAGAATATTAAACAAAGTAGAGGCCCATGGTATAGGAAGAAAAATGTTCGAATGTATTAGGGCATCAATTAATGGCAGAAAACAGCGGGTCACCATTAATGGTGTAAAATTGAAATGAAGTAGTGTTACTGGTGGATTTCTCCAGGGACCAGTTTTGGGTCCCTTATTGTTCATTATGTGTATGAATTATTTGAACAATGGGAGTAATAGGAATGTTAGTAAGTTTGTGGATGTATAGGCAACCTCACATAGAAACGCTGATGGCGCCGTTTCTGTATATTTAAACCCCGGCGACTGCGTCGTCATATTAGAGACTCTTCTTTAGAGGGAGCACTAAAAGAGACTCTCCCTAAGAGGGAGCATCTGGGGACTCTCCCCGTAGGAGATTACCTCCCCGTGCTGTAAATATCTCTTTGCTTCAATAAATGAAGAAGGACTGAAAAGGTTTTCTGTTCCCTGCCACAGGCGTAGCCGTTAACCGGTTACAAGACCACCAGTCGTGTAATCCAATTTTTATTTTAAAGTAATGTATACTGAAGATAGTTGTATTAAGTTTGCAGCTAATGTAGTTTGTATATTTTTGAGGTTGGTATAATTGAAATATGACTGATTATTTTATTATTCATGCAACGTTATATATTATATTGATCTATTGTATCATTCCTGGGTCATCACGATCTGAAGGAAGGTAGAGAATGTTTTCATAGATGGAATAGGTTTGGGAAGGTATCGTTATCACCATGTTTACCTTTTGAGACGTATGTGTGTGTGTGTGTGTGTGTGTGTGTATGTGTGTGTATGTGTATGTGTGTGTTTGCTGTATGTGTATGTGTGTTTGTGTGTGTGTATGTGTGTGTCTTTGTGTGTCTTTGTGTGAGTCTGTGTATGTGTGTGTGCTTGTGTGTGTTTGTGCGTGTGTGTGTGTGTGTGCTTGTGTGCATGTGTATTTTTTTTTGTGTGTGTGTGTGTGCTTATGTGTATGTGCATTTGTGTGTGTGTGTGTGTGTGTGTGCGCGCGCGCGCGCGTGTGTGTGTGTGTAGGTGTGTCTGTGTGTGTGCACGTGCGCGCGCGCGTGTGTGTATTTACCTAGTTGTATTTTACGGGACGAGAGCTATGTTCGTCGTGATCCGTTTTCGTATCTCTACGCATCCAGTTTATTCTTAAAATCATGTATACTTTTGGCACTCACTGTTTCTCTGTTTACGAGTAGTTTGTTCCAGACATCAATCACTCTATGTGGGAAGCTATTCTTTTTCAGGTCTCTTCTGTAACTGTCCTTCTTTAGTTTCTTTTCGTGTCCTCTTGCTTCTCTTCTGTCCCACTTTAATAAGTCGTCTCTATCGAGAATTTCCATCCCTTTCATAATTCTGTAAATGGTCAACAAATCACCTCTTTCTCTTCTCTGTTCCAGTGTTGACAGTGTGTGTGTGCGTGTGTTTGTGTGTGTGTGTGTATGTGTGTGTGTGTGTGTGTGTGTGTGCTTGTGTGTGTGTGTGTGTGTGCGTGTGTTTGTGTGTGTGTGTGTATGTGTGTGTGTGTGTGTGTGTGTGTGTGTGTGTGTGTGTGTGTGTGTGTGTGTGTGTGTGTGTGTGTGTGTGTGAGAGAGAGAGAGAGAGAGAGAGAGAGAGAGAGAGAGAGAGGGGAATATTTAGTAACTGCATGGTTTCTGTTTTATGTGAACCATCCTGATCCCCTACATATTTTCCACTTATAGTCTGAAATCTACATCCGATTTTCTTTACATCCTTAAGGCCAACCCTGTAGAAGTGATAATTACTTCTCTTGATTTAGAAGGAAATTTCACTAAAATTCCTGCAAATCTTACTATCGATTACATCATAGACCGAATTTACCACGATGATTCTACAACAAATCTGGTTATCCCTAAAGCTTGGACTACGCGGAATGCTCGAGTGTTGTACAAAAGAAGTCCCATTCATTTGCTCTCGAGGAAACAAGTACTCCCAAATTGATAGTGTAGCAATAGGATCCCCCTTGGAGTATTAAATGCAAACTACTTCATGGGTTGCATAGAAGATGAAAGTATTCAGCCGAACAGATAAACCAGATATTTACTTTCGATATATCGATGGCATTTTTATAAAAACAAAGAACAATGCAAACTCTGAAAAACTTCGGCTCATACTACAAGAAATCTATGAACTCACCTTTACTGTGGAAGGCAGCGCTGAAGGAGCTTTATCCTTCCTCGACCTACTCGTAATACAAACCAAGTATTCTTTTAACACAGAAGTCCATCGACCCTGGGCACTGCCTCAATAGATATATAAAGACGCTACCATTGGTGCCTACATCCGGAACGCACTCGCCCACTATAGCTCCTGGAAACAAGTCTATAATAAAATTGAGCGCTCTACCCAAGTACTTATTAACAATGGCTTCAGTGAGAAAGACCAATATGGTAATGGAAGGCTGGTACAAAATTAATGACAATACTCATAACAAGGAGAAAATTACCATCTCCTATAAATCCAACTTTACAACAGCTTATAAAGAAAAAGAACGCACAATGAAACAAATGATCAAGAAAAACATCAAACCAGTCAGCCCAGAGATAATACTAAACTTACTGGTCTATTATATAAAATAAATAGATAGATAAATAAATAAAAAAATAAAAAAATAAGAACAGCCCACACCAAGAGAGAAAGGAAATTGAGAATTCACATGGTATTTTTAGGTTTAAATGTGCCGGAGGGAACTGTGAAACCCTCCCCTCCACCTATATTGGCATGACGACAATGAGGTTATCCGGCCACCTTTCTTTTCTCCTTACATGATGAGCCCCTAAAAAACCACCTATAAACTGAACATGGCACAGCCCTGACAACAACCATGCTTGAAGAAAATAC
>NC_134784.1:38364054-38374054 GCF_046742065.1 Oratosquilla oratoria
GGACGGATGGGCAGACTATGCTTTCCTGGATTTACAAAAGGCATTTTATAAAGTACCACACACAAATTATTAAGAAAACTCGAAACAACAGGAGGTATACACGGAAAACTATTGAAATGGATGGAGGATTTCTTGCATGGGAGGAAAATGAGAGTGATGCTTAGGGATAAAAACTCTGCTTGGGAAGAAATAATAAGTGGAGTCCCACAGGGTTCAGGAATGGCTCCGATAATGTTTGCTATATATGTAAATGTCATGGATAAAGGTGTAGAATGTTACATGAACCTTTTTGCAGACGACGCAAAACTACCAAAGAAATCAAGTACGGAAAAATATTGGGAATCATTACAGAGAAATCTGGACAAGGTCTGGGAATGAAGTCAGAAGTGGGAAGTGGAATTCAACATTGAGAAAAGTAGTATAATGGAAATTGAAAAAAAAAAGAATATCAGGACAATATAAAATCAGTGCAAAGGAAATAAAGAAAGTTGGTTTCGAAAAGGACCTAGGAGTAGCCATCACCAAAAACATGTCCCCAGACAAGCAGATGAAAAAAATAGTCGGAGAAACCTACAATTTACAAAGATCAATAAAGGTAATGGTAAAGAAAATACTAGTCATACTGATAAGACCAGGATTGAAATACGGAGCGATAATATGGACACCCAGTACAAAAAAGAATATAAGGAAAATAGAAAGAATCCAAAGAGTAACGACAAAGATGGCCCCAACACTTTCAAAATTGAAACACGAGCAAAGATTGTCTAAACTGGAACCGACAACCCTGGAACAAAAAAAGAGAAAGATGCAATCCATTGGCCATTTACAGGATCATGAAAAACATGGAAATCCTTGATAGTGAAGATTTATTAAATTGGAGTAGATGAAAAACAAGGGGACATGAAAAGAATTTAAAAAAGGACAGTTATAGAAGAGACCTGGAAAAAGAAACAGCTTTCCACATAGAGTGGTGTATGTTTGGAACAAATTGGACGAAACAATAATGTGTGCAAAGACCATACATGAATTTAAGAACAAACTAAACGTTGCGAGATACAAAGACGAGCATAGCTCCCCTTCCCGTATAATACAACTAGATAAATACAACTAGGTAAATGCACACACACACACACACACACACACACACACACACACACACACACACACACACACACACACACACACACACACACACACACACACACACACACACACACACACACACACACACACACACACACACACACACACACACACACACACACACACACACACACACACACACACACACACACACACACACACACACACACACACACACACACACACACACACATACACACGCACACACACACGCACACACACACACACACACACACACACACACACACACACACACACACACGCACGCACGCACACACACACACACACACACACACACACACACACACACACACACACACACACACACGCACACACACACACACACACACACACACACACACACACACACACACACACACACACACACACACACGCACGCACACACACACACACACACACACACACACACACACACACATACACACACACACACACACACACACACACACACACGCACACACACACACACACACGCACACACAATCACACACACACACACACACACACACACACACACACACACACACACACACACACACACACACACACACACACACACACACACACACACACACACACACACACACACACACACACACACACACATCTGTACATCTTGGAAAAAAAAATCCTGCATCGATTTTGAGAAATCGTGGGCATCGAGAGTACAGTAAACATGCATTTGTTCCTATTTAAAAGTGCTACAGTGGCTGATGTTTTCGAGAGAGATTTGTATGACATATATCTTTGGATCATAAATTTGCGATGCAAATAATTTTTTTTATTACCTAATATACTTATTTGTAAATGTATGATATGAAAATTACATTTACTGCAACCCCTCTTAGGATATATTCAACTCTAGTACTCTAGTAAACTCTCGTAAAATTGTGCGCTTAGTGTCTAAATTTTACGTGCATTTATGGTAGTTATGCAGTAAAATGTTTAGGCTCAATTCTTTCCACTCATCAATTTTTGTGGGAAGTGACAAAGGATTTCATTAAGTTCAAAAGCTATAATGTCGTTCAAGCAATTTGTTTCTTACAAGTATTAGAAGATTGCATTCAACTTTGGGTGTTAAAGGGCCGATAAATTCCCTAAGGTTTAGTGATACTAATGTAGCATGACGTCAAAATCTATGAAATTTCTATTTTGAAACTTCAGCTCGTCATCACAATAACGTAATAAAGAGATATGTCCAAAAGATTTTATTGAGCTGAGATTGGTCTCAGTCTAGCTAAGGTATCAGTCTGTTGAGGCCTTTCTCAGGTCGGTGCTCTAACCCCTGGCAGAATGAAATAGGCTGGCTTTTGCTACGAAAGAATCTCGTGTGAGGATGTGTGTATGTGTGTGTTCTTGTTTATGCGCGTGTGTGTCTCCGTACGTGCGTGTGTGTATGTGTGTGTTTGTTATCACCATGGTCTTGGATCACGTGTTTAACTCGTGATCGACAGTTATTAACCTCCCGGATGTGAGCTCAGAGCTCGTATGACCAATCTATGGGTAATACTATGGCCTTACACGCACCCCCAGTTCCCCGCCCACGAGAGTTGGAGTAACACCCCGCAGCGAAGTGATACTGAAATGATTTCAGCCGTGGGCAGGAGTCGAACCCGGACTGCCGTAGTGGCAGGCGAGAACTCTAACCACAACGCCACGAGGGTGTGTGTGTGTGCATACTGAGAAGGTTAGTTAATCACTGTTGTTAATCAAATGAATTGAACAAACCGCGACAACCACGTGGCTTGGAGCACACGTCGTCGCCCATGTGGCTAGACTTGACAGTGCGACCCTGCTTGACCTGACCCAACCTAATCCTGTGTAATTATGTAATTACGCACCACAGGTGAATACCCCACACGGTATGTATATCGGCTCCTGTCCGCATGTAAAATCAGCTCAACCAACATAGCGCTCGCAGAGGTCAGACGTCGCTCTTCACTCCAGCTAACTCAACAGCGCCCATCGTTCTTCGCCGGCCGGTGGCGGCGAGGAGACTTTTCTCCTTTGCTGCTGCCGGTCTGGCACAAGGCTGACCTCTTCGTTGACGTCGGCAGGCGCGTTAACACCAAAGACAAATACACACATTTCCCAAGTCACGTAATTCTCTGCTTTCATAGTTGTGCTTGGACGAAAAGAGATACACGCACACTTGCTCGCTGGCTTAGCAGAGACCCTTAATCCAACTCTGATTCAGAGCCCTTAACTCTTCGCCGGCTTGTCGTGGGAAAGGAATTGGGGAGCCTCTCTTGTCGACCGGTCCGTACCCACGCCTGGCCTCTTCGCTGACGCTGGCGAGTGGGTTTACATTTCTGACATTTACACACAATTCCCAAGTCACGTAATTCTCCGCTTTTAGAGTTGTGCTTGGAAGGAAAAAGATAAAACAACACTCGCCCGCCTGCAGTACCGCCACTGGATCCACTCTCCTAACTAAGCTTCGGATATCGCTCGCTCATCGCTCAAGCCTAACCTGGGGCTAAACAGGAACGTTCATGCCCAACCTGGGGCTAATCAGGAACGTGCTACCTAGCTGGGGTTAATCAGCATCTCCACACACGGGAAGTGAACTCTACTCACTTCCTGTAAGATACATACACACACCTCTCACAAACATAGCCACGCCCACGCACAAACATCTACAAATACTTTTTCTTCGACTAAAATTCGCTTCCTTTCTAACTTTCTCTTATACTACATCTTCTCATTTCAGTTTACCTCCCACTAAAGATTTTTCCATTTTTCCACCTTTCTCTACTACTACGCCTCCTACTATTTTCTCAACTTTTGGTGATTCTAATCCCAGGCGTCGGCGCCACCGTCCAAGCTCCCTGCCCATTTCTCCCAAGCCACGACCACCAACCGCCCCCAATCGTTCACAAAAAAGCGCATTTTGGCAATAGCCCTCTTTTATACACTACTGTCTTTTAATTTTCTTACAGACATTCTTCCCCTCCAACAAAAACCGATCCCGCGCGAGCGGGTGGTCTTCTCTCGCAAGTCGCAAGTTGCAAGTCAGTTCAGTTTTTTCGATAAACTCACCAAAACCTCTTTCTTTTCCCAAGGTAGCATCATCGCTACAGTGGTGACCCGAGTGAGGACTATGGACCCGTCTCCCATTGCTGCCGCCCCCACTAACGCTCCAACTCTCCCAACAGCCCACGGGGGACATTAAAATAGGCGCAGCATGCGTTGAGATGCTGTCCATCACCCGCCACCTACCCACAGCCGACGGAACAAGCAGGAGCATTGACATACTCCGTCAGATGTAGCTCTTGCGCCTCCCAGCGCCCGTCCGATCCGTCCTTGGTAACATCAAGGACAAAATTACTACCGCAGCAGCAGCACCAGACAAAAGGCGCCAACAACAACAACAACAACAACAACAACAACAACAACAACAACAACAACAACAACAACAACAACAACAACAACAACAACAACAACAACAACAACAACAACAACAACATACATTTCACCTTTGGGAGTCGCCACGATTCCTGGAGCTTCATCATGGCAGACGTCGGGAAGCCTCTCCTCGGTGCTGATTTTCTCATTCATTACGGGTTACTGGTCAATGTCGCCAACAGCCGCGTGGTCTGCGCAAAAGCTCCAGTCTCGATTTCCCTCCAAACCGCACCGCCATTGACCCTAGATATCTCACGCCCCACGCTCACCGAAGCCATCTGGGGCAACCTCATCATGTCTTCAGCAGAGATGGCTCAGCTCGACTCCACTGCAAACCGCATCACAATCAACCACGGATACCGCCATCAACGCTAGACATCCCTAAGCCCAACCTCCATCGAGTCATCTAGGGCAGCCTCAATATGTCTCCAGCGGAGATGGCCAGTAGCCATCCCCTGGCATGCGGAATACCCTCTTAAGCCAATGCCATTTAAAAGGGGGTTATTAAACTTGGAGCACACGTTGTCGCCCACATGACCAGATTTAATGCGCCTAAGACATATATATATATATATATATATATATATATATATATATATATATATATACACACACACACACACACACACACACACACACACACACACACACACACACACACACACACACACACACACACACACACACACACACACACACACACACACACACACATATACATACATACATATATATATATATATATATATATATATATATATATATATATATATATATATATATATATATATATATATATATATATATATTGGTTCCTGTCCGCATGTAAAAATCATTTTAGTTTTACATTACAAACAAAGGCGACGAACTCACCAAAACCTTTTTCTCTTGATCGTCGCTATAGGATCAATAAATTGTGAAACCAGAGTTACGAATGAAAGTGATTGCTTTCTTGCTCTTCTCGTATAAATTCTCGGCCCCAGAAATGTTGTATTTATATCTGTGTCCTACACTGTCTTCTTGGGACACACTTCCCCTGGGAAAGCATCGACAAGGTTTAACAGGTGAGGTGATAAACTAAAGAGTATGTTAAGAATAGTGAATATATGCACTGATAACCACAATAGTATGTAGGTTACCAGAATTTCGGATGGTGAGATGATCCTATCGCGCTCCTCCTAAAGAAAATTCGCAACGCTAAATTTTCTGTAACGTCTCATCCTTTTTCCAAGGAATAACATTTAGAAGATATCAAGTAGATTCTGTTTTTCTTCTCACTTGGAAGATGTAAAGCTTCTTTCGTCTAATACTTTGCTACCTGTTAGGATTTGGACTCTTTGGAAGAAGGAATTTTAAGACTTCACCGCCACTTGACTTTGAATTGGTATCTTCGTTTTGTTATTTTCAAAGCCTTTTTCTATGTACTTATTTTTTTGTCTTGCCTTGACGTCGCACTTTGAGGTATGTAGATAGAATATAGTACATAAGTCACAACTATGCAGCTCCCAGTGTGAGCTTCTAAACTTTTTTAGATTAGTAAGATATAGAAAAAAGAAAAGAAAAGTGACATAAACAAAATCTGATGAAAAGTTCATTATCACCTTCAACACAACGATCTATTTCGCGGTTTTTGTTCTGGCTGGTGATATAATTCAGCTGAGTGTGTGTGGCACCTTAGTGACCTTTACGATGAACCTTTCTGTTACGGTGGTGTGAATACATTCTAATCTAGCTAATTTCAAATTATTCTATTCAGCCATCATGGTCGAAGTTTTTATTATTTGTTCAGTATCTCTTGAGGTTCTCATTATTTTACATATCATCAATCATTAGTGAAAAGTCTTCATTGAAGATTACCTGAATTTCAGTACGCTGCTTCAGAGCTCTGATTATGCCACTTCAGTGCGCCGTAGCCAGTCGTGTGGATGCTCTATTGATTTATTCCTCTCTCTCCGTTCCTCCATTCCTAGAGTTTGAGGAGAAAGCCTACCAAAATCAAAATCCACAAAATCAGTCCACCGTACAGGGAAGTGAGACTGACTAGTGACGTCATATCGTCTCGTCCGGGTCCGAAACAAAGAGGGTCAGAAAATATGGTGACATCACGCCGTCTCGGACGACATTTTCGACAAAAAGTGGATAGCAGTTGTGTAACAAGTTTTATTTTTGTCTATAATGTTAGGTCATAAAAAGCTTTAAATGTTTGATAGTTGTTATTAATGCCTTGTCTGCAATTTTCCTCATCTGAATGAAACTGCCTGGTGGTGGCCAGAATATCTATATAAATCATACATCTAAACCAAAATGTTAATCAAGGTGTCTAATCTTTTAAACCCAACATAAATGTCTCTCAGCAGGAAATAAATGCCTGTTGATAGCTTCAATAGAAACAAGTTATAACATTCAGAAAAAACATGAAAAAATATATATAATTATTAACTCTTTTTCAGATTTTATTCTAGCAGCCATCAGACTTCTTTCTATATCTGGATGAAGTTTCTCGATCGATATTATCTTAAAGACAGAATAAAAATTTAGATATATATTCTATGACTGTTATACCAAACAAGTGTTTCAATCCATTAAGCTCAAGAGGTCCCTCCAAATCGAATGAAATTGTTTGGCATTAGCCAAAATAAAATGATCAAAATATCAGTTTATATCCTGTGAAACTAAATACAAATTCGGTTTATTCTATCTGTACTATGATTCAAATAGAGAATAACCGCTGCGACCCAGGGCTTTACACTGGCAGTTTTTCACATCTAAATTTTGCTAAAGAACAAGCCCGAAGTAATTGGCTTTCTCCACTTATGAATTACACACGAAAGCATGTATCATCAAGGACGAGGCATCTAAAGCCTCACCAGTTGTTTTTCTAACGTCAGTCTCGCTAGAAAGAGAAATGCATATGCAATACTCATGTATTCTATACATATTATGTACATGTTTATATACATTTATACACATTATGTCATCATCGTATCTTAGAAGTATACGTCAGGGAGGGGAAAGGAAGGCATCGCCTTAATCATTTGCCGACGCGAATCCTCATGTGTTCTCCGAACAAGCACTCATGCATCCACCTTTCTAATTCTAAACACCTCTCGGCAAGATCAGTCGACTTTTTCTAACTATGACTTTTGGGGGGTTCCCCTTTGTCTCTTCAACAGAAGGTTGCTTCTTGAGGAGGTAACCGTGTGCGTGGGATCAATATCCGGAAAACGTGCCACGTTCCCATGTAGCCGATGCTGACGTTCACGAGTTATACTGGCTACAAGTCTTGACTGTGTCAAAAGGAACAGTCAATGCTTTGATACATAGTCGCTCGAGTAATACAATCATGATTCTCCAAAGACTTTTGGTACAAAATACGTCGAGACACGTCTTCAAGCCAACATTCAATGACCATGTCTCATAGCCGTATGTCAAGATAGGGAGCACGAGCGACTTGAGGAATGTGATTTAAATCTGTATAAATAATAATAACGCCATGTATGCTGGTTGAGCAGGTTCGTTACACCATGGGCAGTGCCAGTCATTCAAGTGACTTCTTGACATGATCCCACTGGTATGTATTACACTACCAAGGTATGTGAAGCTTTCATAGACGTGAATGTCCATGCACGATCAGACTGGACTCTGTTATACAGTAACCTCCCACACATCTTAACATTGGTCTTGGTCCAAGAGACATGGAGTCCCTGTGCCCTAGCTTCCATATGCATAGAGTCGAAGGCTGCAAGAAGGACTTCCAACGACTTCGGAAGAAGTAGAACATAGCAAAGTCAAGGTCGTATCTTCGTGTTGCAACTGGATGTTCAGTGATGACAATGATTGGCAACTCTGTCATATACATAGTCTATGCAAGTGTTGAAATATGTTAGGGTGATGAAGTACTCCTGTCTTACTAATGAACTAACAGGAAAGAGGCCAGACATTCCTCCTTCAAAATTCGTAATACTTTCTGTTCCAGAGTATGAGCTAGAAATTAGTACAATAATCCTCGCATGAATCGCAAGGATCGGCAGAGCAGAAGATCCCGGAGCACTTCACGATGCACTGAGCCAAACACCTTATTAAGACTTACGAAAGCTGCAAGTAGAGTTTCACAAGGATACGAATTTCAAGGATGCGATCATTTGTCGACTTACCGGGCGTTAAAGCAGGTTGTATAGGTATCCGATTCTTTAGTAGAAAGGATCAAACTCGTACCAGCAATATTTGGATGAGCACCTTACCAGTGACACTGAAGAATGTGATACATTGATAACTATTGCTGTCCTGCCAGTCCCCTCTACCTTTCCAGATACGGCTTATAGCAATTTTTCGTTTACGTTGCAGATGTCAGTTGCCCTTCCATCCTTGAATTTACAAACTCTCAAGCCTCACTTACAGAGAGTGAGCTTTTATCTACCGGTGGATTGACAGCTATCACCCGAACACCAATCAATGTAGTCTAGGTGCTTGAAATGACAATCATTTACAACTACCCAAACTACTCGGTTCAGGAAGCTCTACACCCATCTATCGTCTGTTCGGACAGTATTTACCTGGGTTACAAATTTGAAACTATGTTTCTTCAGCTTAGATAAGTAGTACTGTAGTCATTCACATTGAAATAACCGTTAACATCTTTAGTGATTTATTTTTATCCATCATCATAAGAACTATACTACCATAACATAACTCTTTATAGGTCCAAATCTCCAGAAAATCTGGCAACACGGCTCATCTCTACACACTCTATTGTCTCACGCAGCGCCAAACAACTCCTTGAATTTGTTTTGTACGCTCTTGAGTGTACATCTCTGCAGTTTTCAAAGTTTCACATTTGAAGGTATCCCACTGTTCTTTAGGGTATAGCAAGAACGCACTGAACTTCAAATGACACGGAGCTTGCTATCGTCTACTCCTAGGTAAACACATTATATCTAAGCTTCTTCAGAAGAAGTTCAGGTTTCTTACGTCTTGGGATTCTTCTCAACTTGATATGAAGTCTAGGTGTTACCATAAAAACTCTATGATCAACCCCAAAATACTTAGCATTCCCTTGAAATTGATTTTCTGTTACAGAATATTTTTTTTTCAATTTCATACGCCTCATCAGGAGGATGGAATGCAATAAGAAATATGAAACACAAAATGTGCTTTACTATCACTAGCAGCATGCGCTCATGGACTGGTGTAAACACTATAACAGATGGGTCCTACCGTTGTGGCCCGAATAGTATTAGGTGCAATCTTCATCACTGAACTCAGCAATGCCCGGTATTCTCACTCCAGAGACAGTCATTACACATACTCTAAGTCTCTTGAGGTTCGTCAATAATAATAATAATAATAAAAGGAGCCGATCATCCTTAGAAATGAAAGCGTTTGATGAATATGGAAGGTAAATTGTAAATCCTCCCACACCAAAATTTTT
>NC_134784.1:38379054-38384054 GCF_046742065.1 Oratosquilla oratoria
AAGTTCTTTCTGTTTTGTCTCTATTATGGTCCTTTTTCTTGCTTCACATTTTGTGTAAAGAACTCTGTGTAGCTCTCCGCAGTTCCAACGTTTCTTATTGGTCTTGTTGGATTCTTGGAAAGTGTGGTCTCCCACGGCACAACTCCCAACACCCTTGGCCTCCCTCCACGCAGTTGTGCGTTTCATGGGCGTTATGTTTGTAACAATTCATGCACTGGATGATGGGTGTGTATTTTTCCTTTTATATTTGGTGTTTAGGAATTGATGTCCCATAGGTGAATAAACAGTTCTTTGAATCTATTCATATCTTCCACATCATGAAGTCTTACCTTTATCAAGCTGAGCTGCAGCATTGGATACACATCCGGCACTTGCATGTGCTTGCCTTTTCGGTTTCTTTTATAATGTCCTGTCTGGTGTTCTGGTCTTTGTCTAGGTTTTTGCAAGCAAATGTAATTTTGGAATGAGTTCTCTCGGTATCCCCGATTTATATCGTCTTTTCATTTTCTCCTGTCTAGACCTTGAAAGAAGTGTATTTGTATCTTCTTTCCTTTCTATGAAAAAGATGGGACCCCTGAATGGGGTTATATGAGGTTTTTACTTGTATTATATTCATCCTCAACCCCTAATCACACCGTTCATTTTATTAATATACTAATTTACTTATCTATCTATTTATCTAATCTATCCTCTCTTTCCGCCTCGTAACGTTGTATATTCAGAGATATATGAAATATGTGCTCAATCGAAAATACCAACTAGAGAGAAGCAACACGTAATAGAGAAGATGCAGAAAAAATATGAGTAATTTAGAACCCTAAAAAAATATATACTAATTTACTTATCTATCTATTTATCTAATCTATCCTCTCTTTCCGCCTCGTAACGTTGTATATTCAGACATATATGAAATATGTGCTCAATCGAAAATACCAACTAGAGAGAAGCAACACGTAACAGAGAAGATGCAGAAAAAAAAATCAAGACGATATCAAACTCAAATAGCTAAGGAGACGTCATTCCAAGAATCATTAAACTATTTGTTTGATATAGCTCATGCTAACGCACTGGAAATGATACACAATAGAGAAGATCGTTCATTTTTACAGGCTCAGAGAGAGAAAGGTAAACAAGGCTATATAGGCAGTGTTGACAAGAAAACAGAAAAAAAACATCGTAAAAGAAATGAAGAAGGAATACGGCGAATTGAAAGAGAATTCCATAGAAAAGAGATTTTGTCAGTTGTTTAGCTTACAGGCAGCTCAAGCAAGTCAAACAGCACAGAAGACAGCAATGATGAAGTCAAGTCTGGTCCATATAATCTTCCAAAAACAAAGAAAAGGGAGAAAATTACTTCTGGCTTAGTGGATGCATCAGACTGAACGAAGATGAGTGATCATAATGCAATAAGAGTAATATCAGCAACAGCCTTAACCTTTGTAAAATGTATTGATGAGATAATCATAAGTAGAAGTACACTGCAAAGAGAAAAGAAAAAATTAAGAAAAGTTATAGCTGATAGTATGAAGCAATCATTCACTACATATGCGCCTCTTACAGTCCATTGGGATGGCAAATTAATGCCTGATTTAATTGGCACTGAAAATGTAGACAGATGGCCTGTGTTAGTGTCTGGTGGGGGCAATTCTAAACTTTTGGGAATACCAAAACTAATATCAGGTACAGGTGATCAATCAGCAGCAGCAGTTGTAGAATGTTTTGAAGATTGGAATATTAAAGACAGCGTTAAGGCCATGTGTTTTGACACCACTGCTAGTAACACTGGTCCTAAGACAGATGCATATGTGGTGATAAAAACAAAACTAAGCAGAAGTTTACCTTAAAAAAAAAAAAAAAAAAAAAAAAAAAAAGAATATATATATATATATATATATATATATATATATATATATATATATATATATATTATATTATATATATATATATATATATATATATATATATATATATATATCAGTTACCCCAAGGGTGGTGTGAAAAAACTGAGAAACCTAAAACTTTATAGGCTTTGTGGCATCGGTAAAACTCGTTCAACAGACCTCAGAATTGGCAACAGTGGTTTTGTAGCTAGCCTCACAATTTACATGGGTGAAAAATTACCCTTATACACCTGGGCCAGTCTAATATATATGTATATGAAAAAAAATTAAGACTTCCAGTTCAATATACAGATGTAGAGATTTATGAGATAGGTTTGAGGAAGTAATGGTAATATGAAATGATATGGGAAAATTAAAGGTCAGAATTTATCAATGTGGACAGAGATGAGACTCTTTGAAAATTACTCATATTCTGTTATAAATCTGTGGTATCTCTATACACACTGCAATATCAACTAACGTTTCATGGCACCAGAAAATGTATGAGGCGACGCAGAAACCCAAAATCTATACGAAGTTGGTCAGAATTTAGATAAAGGGGGAGAGGTTTATCGGTGACGTCACATCACCCCTGTAGGCCCAAAATCACATAGCAGCCGATGGCTATGTGACATTTGCAGTGAATATGGACAGATTTAGTATTCCTAGCCCCTGGCAAGACCTGCGTGACGATGCCCAGGAGGAAATAATAATCAGCACCTTGGACGTGCTGTTTCACGTTCCGCCTTATTGGGTAATATGTATGGTGTGACAGTAGTACATATTTCTTCTTGTCTAAATGTGAAATTATGTTATCAGTATCCAGCAGCCTTGTATAACCCTTTCTGTAAAGATAAACACTTTTACTAAAACATCCATATTGTCCGAACAGTTAAGATTTATGGGAATGATCTCAGCGGTGCATCCTAATACTTCATTACGTGCACTTCCGTTAAAGATTCCCTTCCTCCTATGATTGACTTCCACAGAGGGGGGATCTACAAAAGAGACCACTTGGTTGATAGTGTTGTAGTCCATTTTCATTGATTTCTTCTCCATTGTACATAGTAACACGCACGGCCTCCACCCTCGTAGCGCACTAGGCTCATCTTGAGTATTCTGAAATAGTTTCAACATCTTTATGGGCTGTTTATTTGAGCTTTGTTGGGGGTCTTTTAGTGAATCAAAATAGTTATTTCAGAAATCATCATGCAACGATAATAATGAAAAAATGGAGGTAATGAAATATAATTGAATAGTATGAAAAGAAGGGGTGTTCTGTTGTTTGTCGAAAGCAATATGAATACTTGTGAACTAGGAGAGATAAAGCAAGTAGCTTGTGATAATTTATGGGCTCAATTAATTCAAGCAAATGAACAAAAGATGAATGCAGAAGGGATTTAAGAAATATCTAGATTTAACAATCGTCACGTATTGACAATGTGATATTTCTAATTTAATGACATTAATTGGTTAACTTTAGAGCATGGCAGTGACAAATTTAGTTCAGCACGAAAAAAGTGTTGGCAAAACTTTTGCATTTAGTAACCACAATCTAAATAAGTTTAAACTAGAATATAGTTTCAGTATTTCAGAAAAGCTAATTCTATTGGCTTACGATGAGCTTCAGCTTACTGACCTCAAGCCAAGGTTAAGTGAACAGCCAATGGAAGAGATATGGGTAATATTTCAAACACATTAATTGAAAGCACTCATAGTAATATTACATTTAAGGAAAAGCTTGATAAAGAAACAGAGGAACTATTACATAAAAGAGACCTGCTCACAACAAACTTTAACATTCTAATTGCTTTGATGATTATCAAAGTTATATAGCGATGCAGAGGAAATAAAAAAAAAGACAATTGAAATAAAAATCGATGATCAGTCTAAAGAAAATACCACAGGATTCTGCAGTTATTAGACATGAGAGGGTTATCAAAATTTTTATTGGGCCACTTCTGTCTCCCAGTGATTAGCTTGTACATTCAAATGAAGATATACTCACTTAAACAAGTAAGGCAGTTGTCCTTCTACTGCTGTCATGTAACCCAGTACTATCTACTGCATATCGGATTTTTGGCCTGTAAAACGGCTCCCACCACTGGTCAGCCGCCAGATGGAGAAAAAGAAAAACATCAAAAGAGCAGATGAACTCTTTGATTCAACGGCCATCATACACCGTTTTGGGTGACTAACCCCATGTGTTTGCCATGCATGACATCCTTGCAGGGACTGGAATCAGGAGTCCTGGAAGCTGAGTGATCTCCCAGTGATGTGAATGCACTGAGGTGTCCTTCTGGGCAAGCAACGCGCCTATTTGGTCCCTTATTCTGGCGAGGACACATTGCCATTCTTGACTTGGAGAAGTAAATCGGTTGGGCTGTCTGATATGAATATTTTGGCGAGGTACGCGGCAAGTTAAGCACCTACCACTTAGGACAATACTAAACGCTTTGAGACTGTCTTCCGTAATGCCAAGGTGGTATGTTAGAATACTCTCCCATGACCTCTGTGACTATTGGGTTAATAAACACCTAAGCAATATGCTGTAATGGCTACTATTTGTTTTATTTTATTTTGTTTACCTGCAGTACTTGTTATTATTTGTCTTTATATTTTTTATTATTTGTTTACTTGTTATTTATTATAAGTCACTATTATTTATCTGTTTGTTTATCATTTGCCATTATCTATCTGTTCATTCTATTCATTCATTTATCTATTTATATACTTATTTATCTATTTATCTAATAATTCATTTAGTTATTTATTTACTTATTCATGTATTAATCTATTTTTTTTTTGGCATCCGACATAGTTATGGATCAAAAGGATCCTATCTGCATACTCTTCCTTTGTAATCCTTTGTAAGATCCTAGTCTCTCCTCGTTGGGCTTAGTCGGGGGTTGTGAACGTGATGGGGCGATTATAACACACATGCACATGACAACTATAAACGATGGTTATGGTGGGGTGGGTTTGCAATTTGCGACGGGTTATCCATGCGGGTACTCGAATTTTTCTTTCCCTCTCCCAGGGTAATCGACCCTAGATTGACCATGATGACTTTCCCAGAGACGAGAATACCAAGTAGTAGCAAGATCAGTAATAAGGGTT
>NC_134784.1:38394054-38396554 GCF_046742065.1 Oratosquilla oratoria
ATTCGTGCCAATACCACCCTCTTGGGAATATCACCTACTACTGGTGCTAATTGAATTAGACGATGGGAGGAAAGTGGAGATCGTTCTAACATATGTAGATAGAAACAAATATATATTGGTGCTTTTCAACTATTAGCAATAATTATATTATTAAGCTTAAGTGTTTGTTGCTTGTTTTGTCACTGCAAACATTAAATCGGAAATTCAAAAGATTTAATCTATTAATTATTAGTTCACTTCATTTTTACTTGTCACTTAACTACTACAACATTATTTGTTATTGTTTCACCTCCATTATACCAGAGAGGTTGTTAACTAGAATTAGTGTTCTATTTCAAACGTATTTTAACTATCATATATGAACATAGTTACAGTGTTAAGTTGTAGTACTATGAATAGAATATACCGTAAATACACTATTCTGCCTTAACCTTTGTTTCATACTTTACACCCAGGACACCCCATCGACGGTTAAAGACACAACAGGAGGATGAAATGATAATAGAAGCGCCACAAGAACACAAAAAGAAGTGTTGTAGCACACCGGTACCATCTGCATTTGCTGCACGTGTCGGTAGATACTCTCCGGGGACGTCTTCATGACGCTGGAATTCACCACAGGGTTTTTGCCAGGGCAGATAAACTCATAGATGCACACCGTGCTGGCCGGTTCGATTTTGCCTCTCGCCATGTTGAATAAGGTCTAGACCTCTGGTCCAGAGTTGTTTTCTCTGATGAGAAAACCTTTCGATCATGTGACCAAGGACAGAAACATGTGTGAAGGATGAACAACACCAGGTAATGTGCCATCATTCATAAAAGCTTCCACAGTTATAACACAACTAGCATTTTTTACCTGTATAAAGTTAAATAACCTAAAAAAAATCCTGGATTTGGAACATGATCCGGATCACATTCAAAATCTAATAATTTGCATCATCTCCGACCTATTCTAATTGTTTTGTTTTCTGGAGTTCCAGGCACCTAAGATATAGTAAACAAATGGTAACGAAAACATAACATTTCAATTTCGCTGACGGAGGTAATTAAATTGTATTTGTGCAGGAACATCAACGGCACATATTGATATTACCTATACCTCCATATACTCGCGTCTGCTGACGCAATG
This sequence comes from Oratosquilla oratoria, assembly GCF_046742065.1. NCBI lineage: Eukaryota > Metazoa > Arthropoda > Malacostraca > Stomatopoda > Squillidae > Oratosquilla > Oratosquilla oratoria. The sequence goes on from NC_134784.1 coordinate 38,395,184, forward strand.
ATACTAGATCAAGACGACTGATACTCCTGCTGTCTGTCCATAATGAGGGAAAATACTGTTGTGGAACATTGGCTATCTTTATTCAATTTTTACACAATTCACCAACCCAGTCCAATGTTTGAATATCCCAGTTTATACAGTCATGACTATCTTTATTCCATTTTACAAAATTCACCAACCCAGGCCACTGTTTGAATATCCCAGTTTATCCAGTCATACTTTTGCAGGCCCTTATTGACTTCCTTATTTAGATTTACAGTTTTCTTGAATACATACATATAACAATGCTTTTTCCCCCTTAAAAGGGAGGTAGCCAAAAAGGAAAAAGCATAGAATCATTCTCACCCATTCCATCCCTGAATACACTCCACACCCCTCCACCCTCCCTCTCATCTTAGCACCTCCTGAATGACGGGTCATCCCTGCACCTTGTCCACCGCCCTGGGTCAGAAGCAGTGTCGCAAGAGACAGCACATCCACAGCAAGGCCGCTTCATTAAATCGGCGACCCCCCTCTCCGGCCCCCCTCCCATGCATAAAAGGAGAAGACGGGGAGAAATCCCTTCAGGCTGCGTCAAATTTTGCTCACACATACTACCTCACCCCCCATCCCCCAGCCCATTCCACCTCATGCATCACAACATCATCCATATACAACCATTCTCCATTCACCCCTGTCTTCTGTCCTCTCCCGTCCTTCCTCAACAGACATTCCCCTCTTCCCCAAAACCCCCTTAACCCCATCCATCCACCTCATCCTAGGACGTCCCCTCATGTTCACTCCCTCCACATCTGCCTTCCATACCTCTTTTACTAGTCTTTCTTCACTCATTCTTTCCATGTGTCCAAACCATCCTAATACTCTTTCATCAACCCTTTCTCCCAACTCCCTTTCCATCCCTGTTCTCCTCCTCACCTCCTCATTTCTCACTCTATCTAGCCTAGTAACCCCCATCATACTTCTCAGACAACTCATCTCAAACACATTCAAACTCCTTCTCTCTTCCTCTTTTATGTTCCATGTTTCTGGCCCATACAGTGCTGTTGGCACAATCACTCCTTCATACAGTCTCCTCTTAGCATCCATTCCTAAATGTCTATTCCTAATTACACTCTTTAATCCACCAAGGCATTTACTCGCTTCTCTCAATCTACATTCTACCTCCACCTTCACTCCACCTTTCCCTGCCACATTTGCACCCAAGTATCTAAAACTATCCACTTCCTCCAGTCGCTCTCCCTTAATGCTCACTTCCAGTCTACTACCACTTTCACCCCTTGTACATCTCATCACCTTACTTTTACCCACATTTATCTTTAGCTTTCTTCTATCACATACTCTCCCAAACTCTGTCACCAACTTTCTCAATCC
>NC_134784.1:38401554-38406554 GCF_046742065.1 Oratosquilla oratoria
TCCCCCACTTCCCAACTTCTTTGACTAATTTCTGCATTAAATTCGAACCCTTTCATAAAATATTTATTCCGTTCTCTCCAAGTTCCTAAGAATTGTTGCAATTTTAATGGTGATCTCAAGAAATGAACTCCTTGCTTACCCTCTGTCTAGATAAGTTATTTTTTGGAGAGAAAAAGATTTGTATTAAAAGAGAACAGATGATTGCAAATGGTACTTGCGAAAAGCATTGTACATAAGTATATGATGGCCAAAGTGGTTCGTGGGAGGGTAATCGAGAGATCATTATTGGAGTAGTGGTGTGTAGAGGAGTAAATACATTAAAGGGAGAAAGTTGTGAAATGTCTGGTCATCATCTGGTGGAAGGAAAATTTAGTGTAAGGTGTAGAAATAAGAGAGAGAATGGAAGCACCGAGATGCTGAAAGTAAGGAGAAAAGAGGAATACTACACGAATTTGAGAGATGTGAAGAATGTAGTGAAAGATAGGGGGATTAGGAATTAATGCATTTCAAGGAAGAAATATTGAAGTGCCCAGAAGAAAGGTTAGTAAATGTTGAAATGAAGGGGTACATAGCTGAATAGAGGCTCACATATGAGGAATGTTTACAAAGAAGAACTAAGAAAGTGTATCAGAGCTATAGAATAAGGAGGGAAGAAATAATATATAAGGGAAGGGGCAAAAACATATAATGTAGATGTTTGAGAACTTTGAAAGAGACAAAAGATGTTTGGGAAGGAAATGAAAAACGCGCAAAGAGAAAAGAAGAGAAGAGAAGAATATATTATGGAAAAAGATAGCTGCTAATAAAAGGCAAAGCTGTGAGAGGGAGATGGGCAGAATATTTCTGGAAGTTACTGAATGTGAAAAGGGTTAGCAGGCTATGAGTGTAGCGGTGGAAGATACTAGGAGAATGAGAGAGATGGGTGAAGATATAAAAACATAAGAATAAAGGTGTATTTCCTTCTTAAATCTAAAATTGTCTAATTCAAATCCATTACGGATCATCCTGCCCTATTGTCTTAATATGATGACCTTGTCTGTATCACCCTTGTTAAAGTCCTTGATCAGTTTGACCACCTCTAATAGATTACTCCGCACTCTACGCCTTTCCAGTGAGTGTAAATTACGGTGCCTAAGGCTGTCTTCCTAAGGTAAATTTCTGAGCCCAAGTATCATTTTGGTCAATCTCCTCTGTATTGACTCTATTCAATTAATATATATTCTATAGGATGGAGTCCAAAACTATACCGCATATTCAAGGTTGGGTTTAACTTACGCCAGATTGAGTTTGATGACTACTTCTGCATTTTTATTCGTAACCGTCCTAGCAATAAAACCTAATGCTCTGTTGGCTCTATTCCTGTCGCTTAAGCACGGTTTTCAGGATTTATGGTCAGGACTTACTAGCACTCCTAAGTCTCTCTCGCACTTAGTTTTTCCTAAAGAGGTTTTATATAAGCTATATCTGTTTTTCCGGGTTATGTAAACCTACGTTTAACATATTGCACTTTGAGACATTGAAATCTGTTTGGCGTTTCACTGATCATGTGAAACAATTTGTTAAGATTTTGCTGCAGTATTCCGGCGTCTTCCCCTGACCTAATTTGGCACCCTATTTTAGTGTAGTCCGCAAATTTACCATCATCACTAATGGTACAAATGGCCAAGTCGTTTATATACATAATGCACAATAAGGAACCCAAAACCGTGCCCTGGGGAACTTTACCAGTAACATTCCCCATTAAGATTTTACGCCGTTAGTGATGACCCGCTGTTATCTATCCTGATCCATGGTCTAATGATCCATTCAAACACTTATACTCCTTTGTCATGAGCTTTGACTTTATTTAGTAGTCCCTGACGGGACACGTTTTCAAACGCTTTACTAAAGTCAAAGAATATAGCATCGTAACTATCATTGTTACCTGACGCCTTGTAGACATTGGTGTAAGAATATAGAAGATCAGTTACATATAACCTACTCTTGGTGAACGCATGCTGTGAGTCTCGAATCAAATTATGTCTCTCGATGTGATACCTGATTCTATTAGCTATCATTGATTCTAGCATTTCTATAACCGACGTCAAACTAATTGGCCTGTATTTGTGTATAGATGATTTCTCACCCTTTTTGAAAACAAGAACAACGTTTGCTTACCCCCAAGAATTAAGCAAGAATCCAGTGTCTACTGACTTACTAAATACTTCCGTTAACAGGTCGCAGATTTCATATTTACACTCCTTAATCACTCTCGGGTAATTTTCGTCTAAAGCAGGGGATTTCATTGCTGTAAGTCTATCAACCAGTTAGACTACTTCTTACTTGCTAATGCTGATGTTAGTTAGTCTGCTTCCCTTATCCCAAGTTAAAGTGCTTAAGTCTGTCTTCGTAAAGTAAATTTTTGAGCCTATGTATAATTTTGGTCATTCTTCTCAGTACTGATTCTAATGAATTAGAATCCATTTTATAGGACGGAGACCAAAACTATTCCACATAGTCAAAGGTGGACGTAACTATTGCTATATAAGAGTTTAATATCAACATCAGCACTTTTGTTTGTAGCCATATAGCAATAAATCCTAATGTCCTGTTGCCTCTATTCCTAGCAATAACGTTCTCCTTCTTGAATTTAAAGTCAGGACTCACTAACACTTCCAAGTCTTTTTCACATTTCGTATTCCCTAAAATTGTGTTATCCAAGATATATTTGTTTTCTAGGTTGTGTAAACCTATGCTTAACACGTTTCACTTTAATATATTGAAATTCATTTGCCATTTCACCGACCCTGCAAACCATTTGTTAAGATCTTCTTTCTGTATCCCGGCTTCTTCCTCTGACATAATTTGGCGTCATACGCAAATTTACTTACATCACTCTCGATCCCATTTTCCAACTCATTTATATACACAGTGAAAAAACAAATGACCCAAAAACCGAGCCCTGGGGAACTCCGCTAGTAGCACTGCTCTATTTGGATTTTACACCATTATTGGTGACCATAAGTTTTCTGTCACTAATCCATGCTCTAATCCATTCAAATACTTTTTCTCCTATACCATGGGCAATGACTTTATTTAGTAGTTTTTGATGGGCACCTTGTCAAACGCTTTGCCATGGTCAAAGTAAATAACATCGTAAATATCATTGTTATCTGCTGACTTGTAGACATTAGTGTAAAAGATAAAATATTACAGACATGACCTTCCCTCGGTGAACCCATGCTGTGAGTCACATTGCTATTGATGTGAGCCTTGGTTCTATTTACTATTAATAATTCCAGCAATTTACCTATAACTGACGTCAAACTGATTGGCCAAACATTCTCCTTTTACTCAGGGCTGCCCTCATCATATTCATCCATCCCATTCTCGGTCTTCCCCGCAAGTTTATTTCATTCACTTTTGCTTTCCACGCTTTGTATTAGTCTTTCTTCACTCGTTCTTTTCATGCTACCATACATCTCATTATTTTTTTTACCAGCTTTATCTGCAATTATCTTTTCACCATCGCTCTCCATCTCACCTCCAGATTTCTCATCTATTAATCCTCACATCTCCACCATACTTCTAAAAAACAGTTAATTTCAGAAATGTTTAAGTTCTTATTTTCTGCTCCCTTTATATTCCAAGTCTCTGCCCCATACATTTTCGTAACTACAATTATCTCTTCATGTAGTCTCCATTTTGCATTCGTCCTTAGATAATTATTCCTTATGACATTTTCCATTTACCCCTAAACCTTACTTGTTTTCTTCTCTCTATAGTTTACCTATAACACACAACCATAACTTGACACAATCTTTAGATTCGTCGAAAACCCAAAAAGTGGATTACTTTAGTTAGACACATGGAATGAAAATGGGAAAGGAAGGATCACGGGAGATAGTTCTTCGGTTGAATCTAAATCCACATCAAAGTCTACTTTGTGATGAATAGTTTAGACCACGAGGCTTGGAGTCCGAGTTGCTTGTGGGTATTTACTGGCAGTCGGAGCTATGAAACAGCTTTATTGACTTTATTGCGGAGTGTTTGATGATGGGAATGGGAGGCAATTCGAGACAGTGAGGTATCATCACTCACAAATGGATGAAGATTGAGATAGAATGACAAACAATAACGAACACAATAACAAAGATAACAGTGAAAAGTATTATGATAATTGAAAAAAATATAGTGATTATGACAATGTCCATGACGATGACAGTGATGATTACAGTTGTGATAACTATGACGATGATGATGATAAATATGATGACATAGTCGATGACGATGTCGATGACGATGACGATGACGATGACGATGACGATGACGATGACGATGACGATGACGATGACGATGACGATGACGATGACGATGACGATGACGATGATGATGACGATGACGATGACGATGATAATGACGATGATGATAACGATGACGATGACGATGACGATAACGATGACGATGAAAATGACGATAATGACAATAATGGCGACTACGCCAATAAAGTTAACGAGACTGACAATAAAACTGACAATGACACTGATAATGAACCTGACACCGATGTCGACATCACCATTGACAGCGACATTGATAATGAGATTGCTAATGAAGTTGACATTAACGTTGGTAATGACACTGGTAATTACGGCCCCAACAACAATAATAAGTGAAGATAATGAAGATTTTAACACTGACAGCCAAAACAACGATGATTGTAATGGCATTAACAATGACAAGTACAGCATACCGACTGCAATGGCCAGGCACCTGCATCAAAAGGCGACAATGACAGGTATGAATAGAATAATAATGACAATCACAATAATGACGACGATGAAAAAATGACGATGGTGATGAAAACGAAAAATGATGACGATTACAATTATGATAACCATGACGTCAACAACGGGGATTACAGTGATTGCGGCAATGACAACATTGACGAAAGTAACAATGATGAGAACGTTATTAACTACGACGACGATGGTGACTATGACAATGATGACAACAATGACGAT
>NC_134784.1:38411554-38419054 GCF_046742065.1 Oratosquilla oratoria
GATAAACACCATATGAGGACGGAGCCTTTATTTGTACGACGTTTCGCTTATTACAGCTTTTTCAAGTACAAGTTGAGATACAAATGCTTGAGATTAAATAAAAGACATCACGAAGACGGAAACACACAACAACCAGACACCGAGCACCAAAGCCGGTGTTTATCGTATTCCGTGTTCAGGATGTGATAAAGTTTACATCGGAGAAACGTCACGCGACCTGAATACACGAATACGTGAACACCGTTACGACGTCAGGCATGATGTCACCACCAATGCATGTGTGACACATAGAAACAAGGAAAACCATCTTATGGACTGGAAGAATGCAGAGCTGCTGATGCGGGAACCAGACAAAATCCGCAGGAAGTGTTTAGAAGCAGCAATCATTCAAGGAACGAACACTATTGAACAAAACAGGGGCATGTTTAACATATCTCCTCACATTATTCCCCTAATACCCATGGCCAGCAAAATATTAAATACTTAAACCACCCTTTGTGGACATTTCGCACACGGACGTTTGGGCCAGCATTCTCATCCTTTCCCAGTGTCCAATCCCCCCAACCTCCTCCTCCTCCTCCTCCTCCTCCTCCTCCTCCTCCTCCTCCTCCTCCTCCTCCTCCTCCTCTTCCTTCCCCCCCCTTTTTCTCTCCCCGTTCCCTCCTTTCCCCTTATTTAATCTCAAGCATTTGTATCTCAACTTGTACTTGAAAAAGCTGTAATAAGCGAAACGTCGTACAAATAAAGGCTCCGTCCTCATATGGTGTTTATCTAGTCAATCTTGTCGGCAGACTGCCACTTTTAAGCATATGTTAGTAAGACTACCACTAACGTGCTCTTTTCTTTTATCGGATTTGAATGAAGGCTATTCTAATAACAATAATTTGTAGCAAACTCTTAACTTTTTCACAACTAAAGAATATAAGAACATAATAATGGGAAAGAATACAAGATACCATGAGGCCTTCAATAAATAACCCCATGTCCACTACCATCTATCATCTCCATCCTTAAATTTATCTAATATCTTAAGACAAACAATTGTTTCAACACTCACTACATGGTTACTAAGTCTATTCCATTTGTTAACTACTTTGTTGGTAAGTGTCGTCGCCCTGTAGCCCCGGGCTGTTATTTACAAACATAATTTTATTAACTACACAAAGAGTAAAAGTAGACTCGAGCAGCTCGCTCTGGCTATTATTTACAAACAAATTGCCTATAAAATGCAACAATTTCTCTTCTATCCCTCTTTCTACCCTCTTTTCTACCAGTCTCTAACAGGGCTCAGCAGCTATCACTTGGTCGTCCCGACCTATCCTTTTCTACCAACCTCTTACAGGGATCCAGCATACTATAATTCTCATGCTGGCAAGTGCTGGATTCTCTTTGATGTCTTTATTCTTCTGATTACAACCAATGATGTTAGGTAGCGATAACTAAGGAGGAGAAAAGAATAATTATGAATTAATATAAGAGTTGTTTATATTTAACCTTAACGGATTTAGCTTTCTTATTTTCAAAGGTGGTGATTTTTTTTGGAAAATAATGTTGGTATTTGTGAATTACGTTTTATCGGTTGTATGCACCGTATTCAGGGTGTTAGCAATAGTAGAGTGTCCCTGCATGTATTTACCTGTCAGGCCATGTAGTTTGTATGAATGACACACGCATACCTATGGCACTGTTCTATGGCTAACTTGCTTAGGGCTATCGTTCCCGAGGGAGCCAGCAGAAGAGGTACAAGGATGTACTAAAGACAACTCTCAAGTTAGGTGTCCCTCTGGGTCTAGCAACAAGCTTTATTGGTTCCCTGCTCAGAACAGGATGAGTGGGTCCTTCTGGTTCGGAGAAAGAAATGGGCTTGGCTACCTGACTCAAGTTTTTGAATAAGGCATGCCTTGAATCAAGCAGCTACCACGTGGGCCAAAATCACGCCGTCCACGTCTGTCTTCCCTCGTTGTCAAGGACATAGGCGTGTATACTCTCCTACGACCACTCGGACTGCCAATTTATGTTCACAGTTGACAATGGTGACTGTTTTCATGCGTCAAAACACATTCTATTATACTCTGACCAATAAATACCTGTCACTTTTTTTACCCTTACCCTCCGTTTCACCACATTTCTCAATCAATACTTTCTCGTGACCCCCACCATACATATCAAATGTTTAATCTCAAACACGTTTAGGCTTTTTCTCTCTTTTATCCTGAATTTCTAAGTCTCTCATACAGATAATCACACCTTTGTATGGTTTTCTCTTTGCGTCCATCCCCAAACAGGTCTACACATTTCAAAGGATTACAAAGGATTACAAAGGCGGAGCATGCCGACAGGAGGCATTTTGATCCATATCTAGGTCGGATGCGAAAAAAAAAATCATATTAATAATAAAAACAATAAAAAAAACTATAATAATGTAAATAACAAATAAGATACATAAATAAATGTTTCCTTGCTATAAATGAATCTATATACAGAAAGCTCTCCAGTACATCCAGACTCCCTCCTTTATTATCATTATTACTATCATTATTGCTGTTACCGTTATTGTTAGTATAATAACTTTTGTTATTACTATTATTATTATTGTTGATATTATGACTATTATTATTGCTATCATTATACCTCCCATTATCACTTTAAACCAACCTAGATTTACATTCAAAAGTAGGAGATGAAAAGTTTAATTGTAATGCAATTGATTCCTTACATGTATAATTCTAGTTTCTGAATATAACCCCAAAAGATAGTTAATGAAACAGAAGTGACCCATTTTCGTAAAATTTATCGTCTTATTTGTGGTTGAAAAATAAAAAATTCGCAAAACTCAAATTGTTACTATCATTATCATTGTTGTTACTATGACTATTATTATTACTATCATTATCACTCTCATTATCACTTTAAACCGACCTAAATTTGTACTCAAAAATAGGAAATGAAAAATTTAATTGTAATGTAATTGATTCCTTACACATATAATTCTAGTTTCTGAATATCCCACCAAAAGATGACTAACTAAACAGAAGTGACCCATTTTTTCCAATCTATTGCACCATTTGTGGCTGAAAAATGAAAAATCCGCAAAACTCAAATTGTTATTTTAACCAGTTTGTCAATGTATTTTGAACTGTAAACTCTGGCCGCAATGACAATTTGAAATAGAAAATATTTCTACAGCATACCTTACATCCCTCTTGGTCGATTTTTCACGGGGGGTTACACGTCACACAATGTTACGTTTTACACAACAACACGCAATGAAATGCTTCATCGATTACCATTGATTTTGTGTTGCTATCATTTATAGTTACTAAAATAAAAGACAAAAATAAATATATAAACAAATAAATGCATAAACAATAAATATAACAATAAAAGTGAAAAATTAGATCGATGAAGTCACGCTTTGGTGAATGCTCATGTGTTTTTGTGCGCGCGCGCGCGCGTGCGTGTGTCTATGTATGTATATGTGTGTGTGTGTATGTGTGTGGTTGTGTGTGTGTATGTGTGTGGTTGTGTGTGTGTATGTGTGTATGTATTTTGCTATGCAACTTCTTAATTAGATCAACATTATTCCGATCATGGGAATAGGAAATAGTTTCAACAAATGGACTTAAAACTGACACAAATAATTTTGATCATTTCTAAGTACAAAACTCAAGAGGAAGTTGTGGGCCAAACTGGATTATTGACTTTATATGTTTTGATTAAACCATACATGTAAGGCAGTGAAGTGGACTCAGTAATTTTTCTTTATCAAGTCATTATTTCCTTCTAAACGTTTCTCAAGTTTCTTGTTAAACTCGTAGTTAAGAGGGCTCTTGTTGACTTTTGCATAGGTTTCTTCATCACTTAATAATGTTGCCGTTTTCGCTAGTCTACTTTGTTTAATATGTGGTCTTTATCCTTATTTAATTCATTGAATACTGTGAAGAAACGTTTAGGAAATCTTGGACGACTTATCGTAGACAACTTTACAAACATTAATGTCTTGGGTTGGGACGTGGCTGATTTCTTTTCCCAAATTGGAAAAACACCTATGTAGACATAGTTGATTTGTTGATTGTTGGCAACGAATTTCAACCCATACTCTAGAAAAACGGAAACCTTCCTCTTTTCCAAGCATTCATCTAAATAATTTATCTATTTATTTATTTATTTATTTATTTATTTATCTATTGATTTATTTATTTATTTATTTATTTATATATTTATTTATTCATTTATTTATTTTATTTATTTATTCATTTATTTATTCATTTATTTATTTATTTATTTACGTATTTATTTTTGTAAGAAAAGATAATTGGAGTATTTTTTGCGCAGTGAGGAACTGGGACACTAAACTTATTACGACGTTATCTAAATCGGACTCGGCATATACTGTACCTCCATACCAACCTGTTTCACATTCTAGTTTGATTTTATTTTTTAACGATAATGATTATCAGAAATTCCTAAAGAGTATGTAGAAGGGGTATGCATCGTGTTGGTTTTTTTCTATTTGTATATTTGAAGATGCGAAGTGCATCAAGCCCTCTAGAATCTGGGCCTTGATTGCGGCTGTCGTGATCTGCATATTATATGGCAGTTGTGAATATCAATTACTTTCCGAAAACTGCATGAATATAAACGGCATTCAATATGCGCCTCCGCAACATTTACGCTGGAACATACCCATGCCTTTAAGAGATTGAGAGTATCAATATACCTCTTTTTCGTGTTCATGAAATATCACTAAACAAATATATGAGATGAATATAGCATTTTATCAATACAAACAATTATTTAGAAGTTCCTTATATTTGTATATGTTTATTCAACTTTACCTATTTATTTATTCAATTTATTTATTATTATTCATATTATTATAGTATCTATTTACTTATTTATGGACCAAAAGGTCTCTTGTTGGTATGCTCCTCCTTTTTAATCCTTTTTGATATATATATATATATATATATATATATATATATATATATATATATATATATATATATGGTGTTTTTTTTGCAGCCTAGCCTTATTTTTAGGCGCATGGGTCCCGATAACCATCAAAACAGAAAATGGAAGGGTAAAGTTACGACCAGTTTTTACACACGGTAGCTCAGGCGAAAATGTAAATTAGAAGCATTAGTCTTTCAGTCCCCAATTCATATTAACGACATTGAAAAAAATCATATATGCATATGCTAGTTCTTTCACTTCTACCGTCCCCATGATCACCTTGTTTTACCTTGCGTTCATTCTATTAACTATCTCTGTCCTACATCGGTGTTTCCGCCTCTTCCAGATGCTCCTTTTTCTCCAGGTACTTAGTTACGGCACTCATTTTGGATTTTCCACAATTGTTTTTCCATTATGCTTCTTGTCATGCTTTTTTTTCATCACATTTTGTTCTAAGTTACTGACCTATTTTTTATGTAGTACATTTGCACATTTATTATCTTACACCCTGTTACCTGTGGTAACGCTTTACCTTTGACCTCTGTTGAAATCTACTCTAATCTTGTCCCTACTCACTATGTTTGTATTTCCATGCTGTCCCAGCAGATCTCTCTTCATTTACGCAAATTCAAATTTCAACTTTTCATATTTACTGACATTGTTTCGATTTTGATTCTATGCACTCCCCACAATTAATCTCAACTGATGGCACCTTCTTCATTTTGATAAGCAAGCCTCTACAACCTTTAGCAAAAATTATGGTTAAGTTAGATTATTTCGATAATATTTTCTCAATTATTTAAATTCATTTCAATACTTCTGCCATTTCTCTTGCATTTTCAGCAAAATCGACATATACACAGATGTATTCGGAAAAGAACTTCTCCTTAGATTAAGATTCTTGCTTTTCTTTGCCAATCATCACCATAATTCAACAACTTTAATATGAATATATAGATGAGAGCCACGATCATCAAAATCATCATTCATTAGTTTGTCGAGACTGTGAGAAGGAAATGTTGGTGAGTTCGTCTCCATTATTATTGAGGTACAATTGGACTGATTTTACATGACTTTTTATAATCAGTTCCTGCGGTCCTTAATGATTTTGGGACTAGCTTATAGTTTATCATGCAATGTGCTTTTGTATTTCTGTGGATGTTCTACTTTTGAAATGGGAGAGTGGAGGGTAGAGCAGTGACCTTTAGGGTGTTATTGCGTTGGTTTCGGTCAGCGTTTGTTTTACGGTAGGGATCCTACTTGGGAGGAGTAAATAGGGTGGGCCGCGAGGACCAACTGTCTTCGTCCGGCGTCTGTGGCGCTGTTTTTTTTTTTTCGCAGGTTGTCAAGGGCTGTGATCCATGAGGTGTAATGGGGGTGAGGGTGGGTGGGTGAGGAGGTGTGTATGAGAAACAATTTGACGCAGCCCGAAGGGACTTTCCCCCGTCTTCTCTGTTTCTGCATGAGGGGATGGAGAGGGAGGGGGGTCGCCGATTTAATGAAGTAGTCTCGCTGTGGATGTGCTGTGTCTTGCGACACTGCTTCTGACCAAGGGCAGTGGACAAGATGCAGGGGTGACCCGTCATCCAGGAGGTGCTGAGATGAAGGGGAGGGAAGAGGGTAGAGGGGAGTGGAGTGTGATAGGGATGGAGTGGAGTGGATGAGAATGATTCTTATGCCTTTGTTTTTTGGCTACCTCCCTTATCAGGGGGAAAAGAGCCTTTGGTATATGTATGTATGTATTATTATTTTTATTGTTATTATTATTATTATTGTTATTATTATTATTATTATTATTATTATTATTATTATTATTATTATTATTATTATTATTATTATTATTATTATTATTATTATTATTATTATTATTATTATTATTATTATTATTATTATTATTATTATTATTATTATTATTATTATTATTATTATTATCATTATTGTTATTATTATTATTATTATTATTATTATTATTATTATTATTATTATTATTATTATTATTATTATTATTATTATTATTATTATTATTATTATTATTATTATTATTATTATTATTATTATTATTATTATCATTATCATTATCATTACTACTATTATTATTATTTTATTTTTATTATTATTATTATTATTATTATCATTATTATTATTATTATTATTATTATTATTATTATTATTATTATTATTATTATTATTATTATTATTATTATTATTATTATTATTACTATTACTATTACTATTACTATTATTATTATTATTATTATTATTATTATTATTATTATTATTATTATTATTATTATTATTATTATTATTATTATTATTATTATTATTATTATTATTATTATTACTATTACTATTACTATTACTATTATTATTATTATTATTATTATTATTATTATTATTATTATTATTATTATTATTATTATTATTATTATTATTATTATTATTACTATTACTATTACTATTATCATTATTATTATTATTATTATTATTATTATTATTATTATTATTATTATTATTATTATTATTATTATTATTATTATTATTATT
>NC_134784.1:38456554-38461554 GCF_046742065.1 Oratosquilla oratoria
CACGAGGTGCTAAGATGAGAGGGAAACGTTGAGTAGGAGGGAATGCGGGCTTTAACTGACTACCTCCCTTTTAAAAGGTGTGAGGCTTTTGGTATATAGAGAGGTAAGACTTTATTACAGATACTTTCAGACAATTTCATTAATCTTCGGAAAAGTTGTAATGAATTAAAGTGTAACATTTCTCTCATTTATAAGCGCAGAGTCAACAGAAGTATTTTCGAGGGATGTGTCATTTAAACCAATCACCTCGAGTAAAGCCACCTAGTGATAACCAGAACAAAGTCAACTTTTAGAATTGCTGACTGGGAGACTTTGTTCTAGCATAGACCGAATGACTTATTACATGGATACATGCATACTTATATGTATGCTTACATTCATCCATACATACATACCAGTATAAGTGAGGACCTGGAGTCTCGGATCTATATCTTAGGAAAAATCTTTAAACACGAGTCTCAACGTGTGAGGTTTATTACCCGACGTTCCGGCACTAGTCCTAGGGCCGTCCCCATAGGTTTCATGGATTGGAAAAGGCACAAGGTCTATCTACATTGCCAACGGCTCTCCCTGAGACAAGAATTGCACGTCCAAGACGTGCCGTGCCCTACCCATGCCACGTTCCTATCTGACATGATTGAATAAATGCATATGTTAACTGGTGGTGGACTGACTGGCGAATGTGAGTAAGGTATTCCTGTTACGCTACATGTAGCGGAAACGCAACTGTTTACGAATAATATATTTCCTAAGTTTACGGCTTCACTTCCTGAAATACAGCATAAGCTAACAATCAGACAGAATCAGTTCTCTTCTTTGTTCGTCTAATTTCCTGTTTTATTTATTTGAGGTAATGATATATGGAATGTTCTTTTTACTCTTGTTTTTCGACTACGTGCTTATATACTTGAGAATAATATCTTTTGTCTTATGTATATCTCTGTAGACTATCACAACTTGTAATTTCAAACAATACTACTGATACCTGACTGTATCAAACAAAACATGTATACGATACATAATTGTATGCATGGGTGCGTGTTTTTTGTGTATGTGTGCGTGCGCGCGTGCGTTCGTGCGTGCGTGCGTGCGTGTGTGTGTGTGTGTGTGTGTGTGTGTGTGTGTGTGCGTGTGTGTGCGTTTGTGTGTGTGTGTATAGTGTTTCTCGGAAGGAATTTCTGTGACATACTAAGGCACACGTGGTGTCAAAGGGTTTATGAGAACATTTCTCCAACTTTGTATATCTACTCTTTTCTTCAAAGTTTAAACTGCGAGGAAAATGCGAAAGGCGTCAGAATGTTGTTCCATTCTATAAAGAGAGCTGCACCAGTCATTACATATTACCGTATTTACGGTAATACTGAATAAAAAACAGATTATATGGTTTAGATAGGACAGAGTTAAGTGTTTGGGCTACACAGGGAGATTACACTGCTAATGATAATATGGTTACATCATCATTTTCTATACAAATAGTCTCCTGTCCTTGTGTTTTCCTGTCCCTATGATCACTTTTCCCAGCGATCTCCTGACCCATTGTTTTCTATCCTATAGCTTTTCGTCCTGTGAGTTTCAATAATTTTTTTTTTGTCAATTTGTACAAATCATTTAAGATATTGTTAAGACCCATATTTTTTTGTCACGTTGGATGATTTCTTTGTCCCTAATTAGTTCTTATAAGTGCTTCTTTTTGTTATGAGTATCGATGAAGTGTTGATGGAGGGCTCTGTTGTTACGATGAGCCAGTGATTGCATCCTTAAGATAGTCATTGTGTGGTTGACGTAACTCATGTCGAGAGGCTTGCATACCTTCTCTGAACACTTAATTTTGTAGACTAAGCCAGTTCCGTTTCTTTTGTTTCTCTGGGCGCGGAGCTATTCTTCTTAACAAGGAGAGCCACCAGGTTGGAATGAGCATAAATTCTTAGTGAGACCCTCTCGTAAAGCGCCTTGGTTTTACTCATTATCGAAAATCCTACGAAGGGGGTCTACATCCTCTCTGTAGGCCGTCTCATATTCTAATCTGTAGTGTATAACTATGGTTTTCTCTTTGTTTGCTGCAGTGGTCTGAAGTCGGGTGTGAATTTCATCCATGTTCTTCCTTATGATATCTTTTAATAATGTCGCTAGGGTATACATTATTTGTCTATGTGGAGCTGGAACACATAAGGTATATAGAGTTCCAATTTCCACATATGTTTATCTCTCTCTCTCTCTCTCTCTTTCTCTCTCTCTTTCTCTTTATCTATTTTATCTCTATCTATTTATCTACATACCTACCTATTTATCTAACTATCTCTCTCTCTCTCTCTCTCTCTCTCTCTCTCCCTCTCTCTCCCTCTCTCACTCTATCTGTCTCTCTCTTTCTCTGTTTCTCTCTTTCTGTCGTTTCTAACATTTTCCAGGCCTCAAATCGCATCTATAGTATATTGCAGTACTGAACTCTACTTTTCTGGCTCTACAATTCACCTGTCAGCCATAAAACTGTGCAAATTACTCACTAAAGCGAATAACATTTTCAGTTGTGTGGCACAATATATGATCTTTGTAGTGGCTGACGGTAAACAATTTTATTATAGAGGTGATAGGTAGTGAAACCCTGATCCCGTAAACTTAATTGAACGCGACACCCTTCAATCTAGAAAGCTAAGTGCGTACAGATGAATACATACAGCTATCTCGTGCTTGTTTTGCCCTTTCGACATCGATATTGGTTCTCGTCGGATGAGTACAATTTTCTGGCTCCAGCTGAAATAGATAAGAATTACCCCCCGCCTGAATAAGTCGCCTGTCAAATAGCATATCAATTGCATATGGACACCAAAGGATTAAAAGTTAGTGTCCCTACACTAATAAAAAGGTAAAAATAGTGGGGTGTTATTTTTTATTATTATTTTCTATGGCTATTGTCTGTCAATTTATTTATCTGCGAAGTACTTTCTGCCCATTGATAAATAAAACTATATTGATTAATATATATGAAAACGATGTTATTTTTCTAATTTCGTTCTTGGCTCAAACTATATGTTCTGTTCAACTATGGAGAGCACTCTCTGTTCGTGTAAAGGTTAGAACTCTTACGACCCATCCCCTAAGTAGAACATATTCCTCAGAATGCTGCATGATAAACTCTTTCAAAATAGCATCCCTTCGGCCCAAAACAGTAAGCATTCTTTTTTGATTGGACACCAATCCCACCTCGAAAATGCTGTTCTGTCCTATATTATGTTACATTCTGTTGTGCTTTCTCGTATTGTGCTCTATTGTGTCGTGTTGTGTTGTGTTGTGTTGCGTTGTGTTGTTTTGTGTTGTTGTGTTGTGTTGTGTTGTGCTGTGCTGTGTTGTTTTGTGTTCTGTTGTGCTGCGTTGTGTTGTGTTGTTGTGTTGTGTTGTGTTGTTTTATGTGTTGTGTTGTGTTGTGTTGTGTTGTGTTGTGTTGTGTTGTGTTGTGGTGTGTTGTGTTGTGTTGTTGTGTTGTGTTGTACTGTGCTGTGCTGTGTTGTGTTGTTGTGTTGTGTTGTATTTTGCTGTGCTGTGTTGTGTTGTGTTGTGTTGCGTTGTGTTGTGTTGTGTTGTGTTGTGTTGCGTTGTGTTGTGTTGTGTTGTGTTGTGTTGTATTGTGTTGTGTTGTGTTGTGTTGTATTGTGTTGTGTTGTGTTATTTTGTGTTGCGTTGCGTTGTGTTGTGTTGTGTTGTGTTGTGTTGTGTTGTGTTGTGTTGTGTTGTGTTTTGTCATGTTGCATCGTATTTTGTTGTTTTGATTGTTGATTTGTGCTGGGTTATGCTGCGGTTAGCACTTACCATCAGTATATTAATAACAAAGAATACAGAAATAGCATTGCCACTATCAAACACATGCTTTTGCTTTGTATCATATCTAAACCTTTGTAACTCTATCACGTAGTCAAAGGAATTTGTTTCGACAAGGGATTCGATTTCATACATACAAGGGTCTTCATCACTCAAAGCAATAAATCCAAAGTTCATCTCATCTTAGTTCGGCCATCTCGCCTGTGTTTGGACGGAAGAAATTAATAATGTACGTAACCATGTTTAAAGTATTAAGGTAGCTTGTTTCCGTGATGTAACTTTGCAAGCGTCGACATATGCACTTGATAAAGCAAAATGTATTGTGGTGTGGTGATAACATATTACTCGACACCTTAGAGATGTTGCAAACCAAAAAGGAGCAACACGACACTGCACACAACATTTTCAGAATAATATTTTTCTTAACTCTACGTCTCAGATGTCTGTGCATTATTCAACTTGATTTCTAAACTCTTCCAGTATAAAAAGTACTTTAAAGATATGGTTCTTGTGAAAAATATAAAATCATCATTGAGATAATTTAAAAGAATAGTTTCAATAAATCAACCACCCTAATGTTTGGAATTTCCCTTCAAAATCTGAGGTTCCATTTAGAGTCTAGGAGCACTGCACGAAAGAGTTTGTATTCAGAATAAACAGAAAACATAAAGAAGTGTCATGTTAAAAAGTATAGATCTAACAAAAATAGATGGCTATTTATCTATTCTACATACCAAGAGTTTTTTCCCCTTAAAAGGGAGGTAGCCAAGCCAAAACTACGTGCCTACTCCCACCCATACCACTCCCATCCACCACCCTTCCCCCGTCTCATCTTAGCTCCTCATGGATGATGAGTCATCCCTGTATCTTGCCCACTGCCCTGGGTCAGAAGCAATGTAGCAAGACAGAGATGGCAGTCAAGGTTATACTTTCTCCCCCAAACATGCCAATACCATCATTATTATCTAAATATCCATCTTCACCTTTATACTTCTTGTCCTTTACTACTGTCCTCATGTATCTTTCCTTAAAAAAAAAATCTTTAATCTATTCTAATAGTTTGCCTCTCAGTCCTTCAACATGCTCCAATTTCCACATAAGTCGACTATGAGATATTTCATCAAATGCTCTCTCTAGGTCCAGGTTGTAAATATCAAGTAAGATTTCCCAATTCCTCCTTATTCCCGAGA
>NC_134784.1:38466554-38471554 GCF_046742065.1 Oratosquilla oratoria
AGATGGAAGCAATGGTAGAAAACAGCCTATCAAATTAACTCTCTCTCTCTTTTTCTCTCTCTTACTCTTTATTTGTCTCTCTCTTTCTTCACCTATCCTTCCGTCTCCCTCTGTCCTCTTTAATCGCTCACTTTATCACTCTTTTACGCTCTCTCTTTTCCTGCATCCTCTCTCCATCTAAATCACTCCCACTCACCCTTCTCTCTCTATATCTGACTCCTTACCCCTCCTCTGTCTTTTTTATTCCTTCTCCCCCTTCAATTTCTCTTTCTTTCCATTTACCTTGTAATATATTTCTCTAACCCTCTCCTTTCCTACCCTCTTCTCTCTTTCTGTCTCTCTCTCTCTCTACATATATATATATATATTATATATATATATACAGTATATGTATATGTATGTATATATATACATATATATGTACACACACACACACACACACACACACACACACACACACACACACACACATATATATATATATATATATATACATATATATATATATATATATGTATGATATATATATGTATAATATATATACATATACATATACATATACATATATATATATATTTATATATATATGTATATATATATGTATATATATATGCATATATATGTATATATATATACAGAATTTATATATATATATATTTTTATGTATATATATATATATATATATATATATGCATATATCCTATCCGAGACCTGACCCCTTGACGTGGTGGATAGGCTTGAGAATCTTAATGATTACAAAAGCTATGTCTATGGAGAAGAAATCTCTACAGAGTCACCCATATCGAACAGGTTTTGTAAGAAAGATCAGACAAAGAGCAGCTCAAACACAGTTGCAGGACCCACTGCTAACTGGCACGTCCCTGATGGCAAACAAGGAAATTCCTCGTAGATATATGGGGTACCGTTATGATGACGGCGTGGACCATTGGGCACCCTATAGATATAGGGCCTCAACGAATATAATGAATAAGGTGACACCAGAGAAATATCTCACCAGAAACCAGTTGGTAGGGAGGTGAGATTACTGCCCGAACCCCTTGATAGCAAACATGGACATGAACAGTACAACCAAAACAAACAGGGCGTTCCTGTTGGATAATCGTCTCCTAAAGGTCCAACTGCATTGCCTTGTGTGCTTACGGGCAGTGTGCCAGCGAAGAACTGTCCAAGCAGATCCAAGTCTTGGACATTAAACAACATGAAGAAAATGAAGAGCTATACTTACAATGTAAGAACTCTCTCAGAAGACCACAGTCTGGAGAGTTTAATGGAAGAACTAGACAACATCAAGTGGGACATCGTATACTGAGCGAAGTCCGAAGAATGGAAGAAAAGTTGATACAATTACAAGATGGTCACCACCTGTTCTACTATAGAAGTAAGGGCAAAGAAAGATCTAGTGGAGTAGGATTCTTGATAAACCGAGAGGTTGCTGGTAAAGTAGTCAAATTCAGTAGTTTATCGGACAGGTTACCTTGGATTGTGATTAGGCTGCGCAAAAGATACACTCTAAAATAGTTCAGGTTTATGCACCAACTTCACAGAGTTCAGACGATGAAATTCAGTGGTTCTATGAGGATTTATTTTGAGTAATGGACCAAGAAAAAAAGTAAGTACACTTTAATGGTAAAGTGGGGAAGAAAATGGGAGATGAGACGTGCATTGGTAAATTTGGAGTAGGTGAAAGAAATGAGAGAGGCGAGATGTTAGTAAATTTTGCAGAGAACTACAAAATGAGGATAATGAACACTTTCTTCCAAAAGCATTTAGGTCGTAAATGGACGTGGAAAAGTCCAAATGGAACAACAAAGAACGAAATAGACTTCATATTAGGAGATGAGAGTAAGAGCGTTAGCAATGTTACGTTGATAAATAAAGTCAACATAGGTAGTGACCATAGAATGGTAGGTTACACAGCTAAATTCAATTTCAGAACCAAGAGAAATAAACTAATTTTAAAAAAGAAAATAAGGATTGCAAAGGTTAAGGAAAATAAGAAGAAATTTCAGTTAGAAATTAAAGATAGATTTGAAGCTCTAAGAACTAACGAGGACAGCGTGGAAGATATTAATTTGAATTTTGTGAATATGATTAGGGAATCGGCAGAGAAAGTAGGAAGTACAAAAAAACATTAGAGAAAACAAATACTCCAAAGCTACAAATGAGCTAATTAAAAGAAGGAGGACCATGCAGATTAAAAGCAGGAGAGACGAAACAGAGAAAGTAGAACTAAACAAGCTTATCAACAAAAGGCAGAGATCAGAGAAAAGAAAGAGAAACATGGTTGAAATAGAGGAAACTATTCGGAAAGGTAAAAGTATGAAAGTGATCGAGCGCAGACATGCTTTAGGAAGACAGCAAATGATATTTTTGAAAGATAGAAAAGGAGAAATAATTAAATGTAGAGACAAAATATAAAAAGAGTAGAAGAATTTTACCAAGAGCTTTACTCGTCGAAGACCGTAGTTGAGTCAGTAAATTCATGTGTAGACGTTAGTAGTGTACCAGAGATTACAAAAGAAAGAAGTAGAATTTGCTCTAAAAACTATGAAACGAGGAAAATCAACCTTGGGAAGATGGTATATCAATAGATCTATTGAAAGACACAGGGAAATTAGTTCATATTAAATTAGCTCAGCTTTACACCCAGTGCTTACGTCAAGAAAGCGTTCCTGATGCATGGTGCAATGTTATAGTGATTTTGCTTCATAAAAAAAGGAGACCAGAAGGACCTTAGTAACTATCGACCGATTAGCTTGCTATCAAATGTATATAAAGTATTCTCCAATATCCTTACAAATAGACAAAATAAAGTTTTTGATGGAAACCAACCGAGAGAACAAGCAGGCTTTAGGAGCGGATATTCGACTCTAGACCATTTGCAGGCGATAAACCAACTAATCGAGAAAACGACAGAATACAATATACCTCTGTGTTTAGCTTTTGTAGATTACGAGAAGGCCTTTGACTTGGTAGAACAAATAGCAAATCTAAACTCGCTACGCAAACAGGGTATATACGAACAGATCGTAAGAGTTTTAGAAAATATTTATGCGAAAGGTACCGCTATAATTCGACTACATAAAGATACAGAAAATATCAAGATCGAGAAAGGAGTACGGCAAGGCGATACAATTTCACCCAAATTATTTACAGCTTGTTTGGAAGATATTTTTAGAAGGTTGAGTTGAAAAAAAAAAGTTTAAAGATTAATGGCGAATATTTGAACCACCTAAAATTTGCGGGTGACATTATTCTTATTTCAGAAAGCAGAAGACTTGCAAGATATGCTGAGCAATCTAAACAAGGAAAGTCTCAAAGTAGGTTTGAGAATGAATAAGAGTAAAACCAAAGTAATGTTCATCACGAAAGTTCAAAGTAAAGAGTTTGTAATTGATGGCGAGAGTCTTGAGGAAGTTGAAGAGCATAATTATTTAGGCCAGATGGTGAAGGTGACGAAAGATCATGATAACGAAATAAAGAGACGCATTATAATTGGTTGGAAAGTGTTTGGTAAGTATAATAAAATTCTGAGCGGCTCTCTACCTTTATGTTTTAAACGTAAAGTTTACAATCAATGCATTCTACCGACAATAATCTACGGGTGTGAGACTTTGAAGCTGACGAGGGCGATGGAAACAAAGCTAAGGACTGCACAGAGGAGAATGGAGAGATCATTGGTGGGAATAACACTGAGAGACGAAAAGAGAGCAAGTTGGGTGAGAGAGCAGACTAGAATGAAAGGAAGAGGAGTTGGGCAGGTAAGTTGGTGCAAACGACTGATGAGCGAAGGAGCAATTGTGTTACTGAGTGCACGCTGTGAGATAGGAAGCGTGTATGAGGGAGACCAGACAGAAGGTGCAGAGACGAGATATAGAAGTTTGCAGGAGTGACGTGGCAGAAGATTGCACGGTCGTGTGATTCATGGAATGCTATGAAGGAGGCCTTTGTTCAGCAGTGGACTCAGGATAGCTGATTTGATTGAATGATATATATATGTATATATATATACATACATATATATATATATACATATATATATATATATATACGTACATATATATATATGTATATATACAAATATATATACATATATATGCATATATATATACAGTATATATAATTTGTATATATATACATATATATATATATATGTATATATATATATATATATATATATATATATGTATACAGTGGTCGACAAGGATGTACGAACGGTTAGCGAGAATGAGTGATGAGGAGAGTTGAGGACTGTTTTTGCTGAAATGCACAATTGTTTGACCCATTTTCTTTAAAATGTGTGATTTCCATGTAATTTGATCAAAGAGAAGTTACGTTTTTATCCTCTATAAGATTACCAACCACATACCGTCCGAATCACTAATTGCCGACCTCAACCAAACAATGACGGTTTTTGCTCAAATGCACAATTTTATAAAAAAAAAAAAAAAAAATTAGCATATGGTTGCATTATTGGACCTATTTCATTTAAAATGTGATTTCCATGTAATTTGATCAAAGAGAAGTTACGTTTTTATCCTCTGCAAAATTACCGACCACAGCTACGATTCGTCCAGCCCGCCATCTATGATTACTGGTGGTATGTATCAAACTACACTCTATTAAGCTTCTTACTAATGTGTTTTTAGGGTAATAGATTGCATATAGTTAAATTATTTCGAATGATTTCTTTAAAATGTGTGATTTTCATGTAATTTGATCAATCGTGCATTTCAGCAAAAACCGTCGGACGGTATTCATAACTGTGGTCGGGAATTTTGCAGAGGATAAATACGTAACTTCTCTTTGATCAAATTACATAGAAATCACACATTTTAAAGAAAATAGGTCAAATGATGCAACCATATGCTTTTTTTAAATACAATCGTGCATTTCAGCAAAAACCGTTTTTGTTCGAGTTTGGTCGGCTATTAATGAGTCGGACGATATTCG
Organism: Oratosquilla oratoria; assembly: GCF_046742065.1. Lineage (NCBI taxonomy): Eukaryota > Metazoa > Arthropoda > Malacostraca > Stomatopoda > Squillidae > Oratosquilla > Oratosquilla oratoria. Next base: position 38,471,529 of record NC_134784.1, read on the forward strand.
TAGCTGTGGTCGGTAAGTTTGCAGAG
>NC_134784.1:38476554-38481554 GCF_046742065.1 Oratosquilla oratoria
AAGTCACTATATATATAAAAGAATGAATGGAAACGGGTTTAATTCCTTTACGTCTACATTATTATTCCTTAGCTGAATAGAATCGGCTGTTGAAAACCATGATAGATTTAAAGATCAAATACAGGCCCAAAAATTTCCTCAATATAGGTTTATCATCTATGTTGTATTTCTCAGCTGAATAAGATTGTATGAAGGCAACCAGCAAAAGCGAACTAGATATGGTTCAAAGAATTGTTCTAAATACCTTCATCTATCTCTTCTAATCAATTATAGACACTAGAGATATGTTTTTTGCTAACGTCAGATGACTTCAATCAAGAAAAGACTAAGTCAAGAAATGACCAGGTGAAATCTGTATTGGTTAGGTTAGTCATTCAGAATTTATATGTATAAATTACTATTAATACCAGGATTTTTTCAACACAAAAATGAATGTTTACTGAAGAAAATCTCTAATAAGTGTGCAATTTTTATCTGAGAAATCTGGCACTTACATCCAAAAATATACAAAGTTAGTCCAAATGTCCAAAGGGTAATCAGGTAGAGGTTGTTCAATCTCTCAATCTATCACAAGTTTTGCCATCCGTTATAACGGATGTCAGCCGTTGTAGCGGACCAACAAATGCCCTAATTGTTTCCTATTATTTAGCAGGAATATGCATTCAAACTGTTGTGTACAAAATTGTATGTGGTGGACGTGGGAAATGAATATGCTAATATGAAAAATTATGTACTGTAGCCCTACTGCGCTTCATGTCTTGTCCCTAAGGACACCATCAAGCCTTGATAAGGAGAATATGAAATTTCACTGAAAACCATAACATAGGCCAAGATAAACAACCAACAGTCTTATGATCAACAAAAGAGTAGCAGGAATAGGGAAAGGAAAAGGGGGAAAGGGAGGAGACGGAGGAGGTGGATGAGGAAGAGAGGGAGAGAAAGGAAAAGGAAAAGAAAGAAAAAAGGAGTAAGAAAAAGAAGAGAAGAGGAGACTGAGAAGAAGAAATTGAAAGAGTGGAAGGTGAACAAAGCAGAAGAAAAGAAAAATAAAGAAAACGAAAAGAAGGAATAAAAAGAAGGAAAGGAAACAGAAAAGGAATAAAAGGAGAATTAGGAGGAGGAGGACTAGGAGGAAGGATAAGAAGAGGTCGAAGAAGGAGAAGGAAGAAAAGGAAAATTAGAATAAGAAAGAGATGGAAGAAAGGGGAGTATACATACATACATGCATACATACATACATACATACATACATACATACATACATACATACATACATACATACATACATACATACATACATACATACATACATACATACATACATACATACATACATACATACATACATACATACATACATACATACATGCATGCATGCATCTTACGACCAACCTAACGGCTAGGCTACATCGCATCACAGAAATAAAAAGTTGTGTGGCTTTGGGCAGTTCGCACGAGGGATTCAGAAAATGTCAGGTAGGGTAATCAACCTCTTCGTTAGAATTAGATTATTGAAATTGTACACTTATAAAAATACATACAACATGGGGCATAGAAACACGTAAATGAACATAGATAATCCACACACACAAACACACTATATCTACCTACTGGGTGCACCTCCCCCCCTCACTTCCTACGGTCTCAAGGCCTGGCTGTCCCGTTGGAACTCGAGTCTGAGCTCATTTAGTAATATAACTGATCAGCATTATTATCACCAATTCATGACCTCTCAAGTGTGTAATTTAGTCATAGGATTTATTAGTTAGGGAAAGTGATATTTAGTCATAGGACGTATCAGTTAGGGAAGGTGATATTTAGTCATAGGATGCATTAGTTAGGGAAAGTGATATTTTCGTATAAGACTTATGTTCGGCCGTGTAGAAATTACGGTATGTCATACACACACAAACATACATATATACATTCATATATATATATATATATATATATATATTGAAAATGTCCTAATAGACGAAAACGTTCGGTACCCGTTTTTTCAATTTCCCGGTGGTTTCTGCCAAAATAGTTTATCACGTGTGTTTTGTGATTTCTTTGCATGTATGTATATATATATATATAATCTAACATTTTAGATTGGACAAATATATCAAGACTAGAAACCTAACATTGTATATAGGACAAATATATCAACTATTGACTTATTCAATGCAGTATAAGTTATGATAAACTTTTATAGTGAAATAAGATATTATTTTAGGCACTGTTATGCTTTGAAATACCAATTTTAGATGGGCTTAACATGTATCATTGTATGAGGTTAGTGGACACTTTAAAGGTATCCCAAGTTGCTCTTGTTTTACATTTTACAAAATGGATTATAGTTAAACCTTTGTGATTGCAAACAAACATATATATTGAAAATTTCCTAATAGACGAAAACGTTTGGTATCCGTTTTTTTTCAATTTCCTGGTGGTTTCTGCAAAAATAGTTTGTCACGTGTGTTTTGTGATTTCTTTGCATGTATGTATATATATATATATAATCTAACATTTTAGATTGGACAAATATATCAAGACTAGAAACCTAACATTGTATATAGGACAAATATATCAACTATTGACTTATTCAATGCAGTATAAGTTAAGATAAACTTTTATAGTGAAATAAGATATTATTTTAGGCACTGTTATGCTTTGAAATACCAATTCTAGATGGGCTTAACATGTATCATTGTATGAGGTTAGTGGACACTTTAAAGGATCCCAAGTTGCTGTTGTTTTACATTTTACAAAATGGATTATAGTTAAACCTTTGTGATTGCAAACAAACAAACATTCACACAAATAAATAGACATAGAAGCAAAAGCTTACCAGACTGCAACGATTAATCAGCGAGTCGGGCCTTTTTTACAGAGGTCTGGAGAAGGACTGCATTCTTCTGCTGGCCTTTCTCTAGGTTGTGGGGTCCATCCAGAAGAACATTTGCCAGACGACGGAACATCTTGGGACACTCAATGTCAATTCCACTGAAGCTGGCCAGTGTCGACAAGACCTCTATCAGTCTTTTCTGGCAGCAGGAACGGTGACGGGCTTTCTTGATGAAACACAGTCCACATCTGACAAGATCAAAAGTGCACACATGTGGAGTTGTCAGTGAACCTCTGGACATTGTCTCGATAAAGTCCTTAACGTCACTGGTCACAAGAGGTTCCTCGGCGCTGAAGACCACATCGTCCGCGCACTTCGTTTCAAGCCACCCCGCCAAATAGGCCGCACTGCACTCTTCATTCATAGTCAGTGTCACATCTGTGGTGCACCTCTCAATAGGGGCTGCATCCTCTAGGTCAGTTGCAGTCCCCAAGCAGGTATGTTCCTTCGACACAGGGTGGACATCGATGGACTGGAGGTTTACGGCAGCATATCTCGTGAGCCGCTGCTAGCATGCGGAGAACACATCCCTAGTGGTCATGAAAGAGTATGCACCAGTTGATTGACGGTAGACTGAGAACTCCCCCTCAAGCCGGTCACTCTGGATCTCATGGAGCAGGACATAATGGAAGTCAGCGTTTCTGAACAAGTAGCGGCAAACGGCAGTCAGTCCTTGCATTAGTCTGCACTAGTTTATTCTTGGTGTCATGGGTGAAACACTTGATTTGTTCCATGCCCTGAAGAAGCTTTTTGGAAAATCAACAGGAAAGTCTGCAGGCTGGTTGACTGGGGATCCTGAACAGCTCAATATTGATTGTTCATGCGGTGATCTTGCCCCTTCCCAGATACATTCACTAAATTCCACCAGTTGAGGATGATTTGGATGAACTTAGCAGTGTCATGACATCCTCTGAGCTTCAATGAAGCCACAACCTTTTTATTGAAGAGCTTAAAGACATGCTGCACATTTTGTAGTTGAGGTCGTGAGGGGTTGACTGCCTTTCTCTGACTCGTACAGTTCCTTGACGTCAGCAAATGATGCTGTTGTTTTATTGTCAAGACTGATCTTCTTGCACTTCTCACTGATCCACTTGTTGCGGATGCACTTCAGAAGATGTACTGTGTCAAAAAGGAGAAACCAGACACGATCGTTGTCAAGAGGACGCTTGGCTGTGGCACGGCAATCACCCGGAAAATCAAACGGCTTACAGTACTGCTGGTTTATCTTGTGGTTGTCTGTGATAGACCCGATGACACGCCAACATGCCCTCTCAACAGCAGCTGCCGCCTCCTTCACACGCTCAAGCTGGTATGCTGCTGTGAGCATGTGGATGGGTGTCATAGAAATCATAATACTAGGTCCTCTGTGCAGCGACTTCATCATAATACATAGCATAGAAATGGCCTTGTAGTCTGGCTTGTTCACTGCCATGCCACTCAGAACCCGACCAGAAAAATGCAACAGTTGGCCGAATCTATACTTCATCTATCAAGAGAAATACATTCTTCTGCTGCAGTGTCTTCACTTTGGCAAATGTTTCCCTCATCACCTGATCCTTGTCAATAGATGAAGTGATTTATTGCAGCTTGCATTTGCTTGGCAGCACCAAAAAGTCTCTGAGCTGTTTATAACAACACTTGAGGTATGATTTAAGAGCAAAACAATAATCATTCATGTAAAACTCACAAATGAAAAATCTGTCAGAATCAACAACAAAAATATTACGTGGTGGTAGCACATCAAGTCACCTCTGTCTTTCATAACGGTCTTTTGGCACCTGTTATCCTTGTTATAATTACCGTTGCAGTTGACAACACCACACTTATTCGGCATTTTGAATACACAAAATCAGCAAGAAAGAACCTATGAAGAAACAAACAAAAAACAAAATTAGCAAGAACCTATGTAAACAAACACTATCCACTTCTAAATGCGGCCACGCGTGAAAGACGCAGCGGCACAACCTTACACCTCCACTGCTCGTAGCACACTGGACTGGCCTCGGCTAGCGGCGCCAGGAATCTGGGTGTGCATGTCCTATGTAATAGTAGTCCTTGATATATATATATATATATATATATATATATATATATATATATATATATA
>NC_134784.1:38486554-38489054 GCF_046742065.1 Oratosquilla oratoria
TCTATTCTTTTATGCTTTAACAGTTCTACTTAAATCTAATATTCTTAATCTTTTGCAATATCTTTCAGTCATTAGATATCTTTTCTTTTTTCCTGCACTTCCCAAATTTTCTTTGAAGGTTTTCACCAACGCCCTTCCCTCCTTTCCGCAGAATTTTACCCTGCTATTCTATCGTCCCTGTACTTTTTTTTCTTCAACTTTTAGACCACTTCCTCAATCTCATTTCGTAAAGTTTTTCCCCTCCAATGTTCTCTTCGTCTCTGTTCCCATATGAATTACTTCTGTTTGCGGAGTCTCCAATAGGTATTTTAAATTACTCTTTCAACGTTATCATTGCTTCCTTTTGCAAAACGAATTTTCTTTCCATATTTTCTTAATCAACTATAACTTGTTTCATTTGTTTTTCCAGTTCTGCGTTATTAGTTACATCTATTTCTAGCCAGATTTTTTGTGTAATATCTTGAAACGTCTGAATTCTTTTCATTTGCTTTTCATATGGTGTCCTCTCCTCTTCTTCTTGCAAATCTCCTTACCTTAGTCTTTTCTTTACGCGATCTCCCTACACACCAGTTACACAAAGCAATGAATCTATGTATGAATCCTGTTTTTATACTACTTGTTATACACGTTTTAATATTCCATATTTCTTACCAGCATGTAAAAACGAATAGATAACTTCATTTTCCAGAATATTGACTCCAATTCAATATAATCAACTCAAATATGATCGAGCTCAAGTTTTTGAAAGCTAATTACCAAATTTAGAATAGCGATGAACAAATATCCACCTGAACCTCAAACCAAACGACTGTTGTATACGTTTATTACTACTTTATTTGCTCGTCACTGCAAACGTGATATAATATTTTGAAAGCAGATTTTTTTTTAATACCTTACTATTTGTAACAATATTTATATCCAGTCATCAGCACCATCATTGGTTATTAGCCAGATTACTCATTGTGTGAATCAGGACGTCTTGCCTTAGCCATAAAATACATCTCTGTAGTGAATGGGGTCATCGAGATATCCCTCATCCTGTAATTATGGTAGAGTTTTCTAAGACAAAATTGACTAATGGCAGTTAGAAGAAATATAAGAAGACACGTCACTGTCAGGAAGTGATAAGTATTATTTTATCAGTTGTGACTATACTACACAATAGATACCCCGTGCTTCTCGAAAACAAGTCGAAATCCTTCATCACTATTCACGACGCGGACCTCCTTCGCTTTCGTTTCGTCTTAGCTCCACTGTGTTGCGCGTTTTACGGTGTTCTTTATGCCTTCTAATGCTCGTATCTCATCGTCGCAAAGTGCAACACTTGATACAGCTAGAGTTTTCTATTTATGGCCATCCCGAGATCTTTCTTTTTGCCAGATTTGATCTCCTGGAAAGTATACGTATTTCTTTCTATGCAATTAACTATATCACAACATTATGAGTTCACCATTGTCTGTGTCAAACTCCATCTGATTCTTCCGATTCCGTCCGTATGTAATGTTCAAATTCGTATCTAAGATTATAAAGGAGTTGTCCTTTATTTTCCTCACAATGTTAGCGTCATAACTATTATATGCGGCCATCAGTTCTTTCTGGGAAGGGGGATGTCATAGACGATACAAAGAATTCTAAATGTGTGGTGATGATATATATCATTTCTTTTTTTATATATTTCTTCAATTTCATCCTTTGCCAGGTATATACAGTGGATATCTGCAGTTCTATAATTGAAACTCCCAAGGTTTTATATACATCAATCAATCTTTCGCACAGGTACTCTCTTGCAGGAGGCTCATGACTTCAAAGTGTACCGTCCGATGCCACTAGCTCAGCCCAAAAGTCATTCAGTAAAATAAAATTGTGTTGCTACTTGGAATGAGTGAGTTTCGGTCAAAGACGTATTATATGCTCTGTTGTGGTTGGATCTAAGGCAACTGGGATCTGTTTTAGGTGAATTCTGTGCTGGTACTGTTATGGTAATAATCTAAATGTAAACACGTCATTATAATGCTTGCTTGTCTGGGGGAAGTACGTCCGCTCGCGCGCGCGCGTGCATATGTGTGTGGGGACGGTTGTATACAAGTGTGTGCTTGTCTAAATCGCATCATGACGCAGCCAGAATAATGATTAATAGGACAGCCTGACTCTGTAGCCCCCTCTAAAAAATATACCCATGCGCCATATATGTATATACAGAAAGAAAAAATGTAAAAACAGTATGGGCCACATAAATCAAAAAAGAGAGTGCAAACCAAAAAAATCTCACTGCTCGCGGTTGTTAGAGAGCCTAACGTCCCACACAAGTACAGATATATTGAAGAAAGTTATTTAATGTATGTAATAGAAATATGAATATATAGAATATATATTTTCTCCTCACATTAATAATGTCACAGAAGCACCGCATTAGGACACTTGTACATTTGTAGACCAAAGGCTAAGTTAGAGAGAAAACATCTACTGAGGGATTATAAATATTGGATACAATTGATATAAA
>NC_134784.1:38504054-38506554 GCF_046742065.1 Oratosquilla oratoria
CCCATTCCACTCCTATTCATTTCACTTTCATTCGCCGCCCTTGTTATCCTCTTCTTTTCGTTCCTCGTGGTGAAAAAATCATCCCTGTCTCCTGCATATTGCCCGGGGCAGAGACAATGCAGCAAGACACACTATATCCACAGCAAGGCCGCTCCACTTAATAAGCGACCGTTCCTCTCCGTCCACTCATTCGGAAAATAGAGAAGACGGGGAGAAACCCCTTCGGGCTGCGTCAAAATATCATTCATATAACCACTTCCTACCCTCCCACCTTACCCCACCCTCCTCCCTTTCTTGCATCACAATATCATCTGTACCTAGCCATTCTCTACTCACCCCTATCTCCTGCCTTATCCCTTCCTTCTTCGACAGGCATTCCTCTCTTACACAAAAGCCCTTTCACCCCATCCATCCCTTCATCTAATCATCGGTCGTCCCCTCAAGTTCATTATATCTACATCTGCCTTCCACATCTCTTTCAGTAATTGTTCTTAATTCATTCTTTCCAAATCATCCTAATACTGTTTCGTCAGCTCTATCTGCCATCTCCTTTTCCAATCCCGCTCTCCTGCGGGAGTGGGAAAAGGTAAGGGAGGAGGAAGGGAAATAGAGGAGGAGAGGAGAGAGATAGGAGGGATAGGAAAGAAAAAGAAGTAAGGGAAAAGGAGGGGATGGAAGGGAAAGGAAAAAGAGGGAAAGGAAAAAGAGGGAAAGGAGAAAGAGGGAAAGGAAAAAGAGGGAAAAGAAAAAGAGGGAAAGGAAAAAGAGGGAAAGGAGAAAGAGGGAAAGGAAAAAGAGGGAAAAGAAAAAGAGGGAAAGGAGAAAGAGGGAAAGAAAAAGAGGGAAAGGAAAAAGAGGGAAAGAAAAAGAGGGAAAGTAACTGGAGGGAAAGAAAAAGAGGGAAAGTAACTGGAGGGGAAAGGAGATAAGAAAAAAGATGAGGGGAAAAGAGAAGGGGAGGAGAGAGAAAAAAAGTGGTGCAACTGCAGGAACAAGATTGATAACTGAGTAGGAAAGAAGGACGAGTGATCTTGTAGACAGAGCCAGGTGAAGTGGGTGTGGCGGCGAAGAGAGAAATTGTTTTGTAGGTTTATTTTATATTTTCTCGCCAATAACTTACCAATATTTCTATCCATAAGAACGACAATGCGCTGTGCAGGTAGAAAATGCTTGCATTCATGGGAATAAATTATTAGGCATAGAAAAAAAGAGAGGAGAGTGGGGTGGAAGAAAATGGAGAGGAGAGGAAGGATGGGGAGCAGAGAGGAGCAAAAAAGAGAAAAGTTTGGTAGAGAGGGCGATACACGAGAACGGTAGAGACGAGAGTGGAAGGCGAAACAGATTGATTATTGATCAAAGAAAAAGGGCAGATTAAAAAGACGACACAGTGCAGATATAAACTAGAGTCGTGGTGTTTTACCATGCAGTAGATATTTGTATGTATTGTAATATATCATGGTGGTTGGTGAGTGGGTAGTTAGAAAAAGAAATGGAAAGCATAAAAGAGAGTAGAGAAGGATGCAAGGAGAAAAAGAATGAAAACAAATGGAAAGGAAGGAAGGGAAAAGGGCGAAAGGAAAATGGAAGGGACGAAAGGTCATTTAACCTTTAAAGGTCAAAGGAAGGAAAGAGAAAAAAGTAAAGGGAAGGGGAAAGAAGTGATGGCTAGGGAAGGGTAGGGAGGGGGAAAATAAAGGAATGGAAAAGAAGGGAAAGGAAAGTGAAGGGAAGAGAAAGGAGGGGAAAAGAAGGGATGAAAAGGGATGGGAAGGAAAGGGAAGGGAAGGGAAGGGAAGGGAAAGGAAGCGAAGGGAAGGAAAGGAAAGGAAAGGAAAGGAAAGGGAAGGGAAGGGAAGGGAAGGGAAGGGAAGGGAAGGGAAGGGAAGGGAAGGGAAGGGAAAGGAAAGGAAGGGAAGGGAAGGGAAGGGAAGGGAAGGGAAGGGAAGGGAAGGGAAGGGAAGGGAAGGGAAGGGAAGGGAAGGGAAGGGAAGGGAAGGGAAGGGAAGGGAAGGGAAGGGAAGGGAAGGGAAGGAATTGGAAGGAAATGAAAGGGAAGGAAAAGGAAGGGAAAGGAGGGGAGGGGAATGGAAGGGAAGGGAAGGGAAGGGAAGGGAAGGGAAGGGAAGGGAAGGGAAGGGAAGGGAAGGGAAGGGAAGGGAGGGGAGAGAAAGGGAAATGAAGGGATTCAATTCAGCAGAGGACGCCCCTCAGCAGCGAAAAGGTAGATATTTTTTCTATAAGTTAACTCCTTCACTGCTTTTTACTTAGACCCTCATTCCACCTGCCGCTCTGTTGTTGTTGTTATTGTTGTAGTAGTAGTTGTTCTTGTTGTTATTGCAGTAGTAGTAGTAGTAGTAGTATTAGTTATTGTTGTTGTTGTTGTAGTTGTTGTTGCTGTTTTCTGAGAGAAAGCGAAACCCTCGCCACAGTGGAAATATTAAACGCACTGAAGTTAACTACTCCATGGATTCTATTAAATCATTGTAGCGTTGACCCCGAT
>NC_134784.1:38511554-38516554 GCF_046742065.1 Oratosquilla oratoria
GTGTTCAAGTTTGACTCTGACTGCTACATGGCGATTCTATTCTGCCAAGTGAAACCTCTGGCAGACAAAAGGCTATACCTCGATTTAAACTTTCACAGTCGGAGGTGATTTTTCTTTTTAGTGACTACTAAACGATTTTATCTAGCTAAGGACAACAGCGACATTTTAATAATAATTAATTAGATATCGATTCATGGGTATCTTCTAAAAAAAAAAAAAAAAAAAAAAAACAATGATCAGCAGAAACGTATTAGAAAAATACAAACCCTAAACAACTGGTTAGATTTTAGCAGGTTTAGCCAATTTATGGCCTAAGAGTCTCTTGAACATTAAGTTAGACAAATTTGCAATATTTCAATAAACGTTTTGCATTAATTACCCGTGAATGGTTTGGGTATGTGGGTGGAAAGCGCGTCATGGCATAACACACATCCAAGTGCACCCTACTGCTCCAGTTGCCATGCTGCCTAATTGGTGACTCAATTTTAGACCAGATGTTAATATAATTTTTCTAATACAAGTACCCTAAAGAGACAGATTAGATAAATGGTTCTATTGTTCCTATTTAGAAGAGTGTCTGAAGTATGGTACGTTACAATACTATGGCAATCGGTAACCTCGTTTAGATGTTATTGAAAAAAATGTTACGGGTCTTGAAATACTTAGTTGATGATCTGTTTCCTCCTGCACGTCTCATTAGTCAGAACCAACAGATTATGTATGTATATATATATATATATATATATATATATATATATGTATATATATATAATATACATACATACATATATATATATATATATATGTATACATACATACATATATATATATATATTCAGGAAAAACAAACGACTCCTACCATAACACAATACCTACTCCTACCATAACACAATACAATGATATACAATAATGATCATATTACAAAGAAAAATGAACATGACAATAATGTATGGTATACACATACAAATATAATAATACAAACATGCATATACAAACAAAAATTACAATTACAAATTACAATATTATCATAATCACGTTAGGGCGTGACATTCCCCGCCGTGTTGGAGGAGATAAAGAGGGTCATCTTCGCACTAAAATTCACATAACAAAAACTCACTGGCCTCTGGGTACTTACCACAACTTTTCAAAACCTCCAATATCATACTTATTCCAAATGTCCAAATCTCTGCGCTCCTATCCTACAGACCCATCTCCCTTCTAGACTTCTTTGTTAAGTTGTCCGAGCATGTCCTCTATTGTCACCTTATCAGGTACGTGGAGGTAAAGAATGTGCTCAGAGACTACTAGTTCGGTTTTAGACTGGGCGGGGTGCTAGAGACGTAACTTCTATGTTCACTCAGTGGGTTCAAAGACGGCTAGACGGTCGCCCTGTTAAGGTCATTTTGGATTTGCAAGTATGTGGAGAAGGCATTATCTGTTATGAAGGCCTGAAGTACAAATTATACCACCCTTTCGACTTTGCCCTGCCAATCACATGGTTACTGGATGATAAGAAAATAAGAATAAAGTGGCGGGGATGCCTGTCCATACTTTTTGCGTTTAAAACTGGAGTGCCTCAGGGTTCTGTTCTTGCCTCTACTCTACATTTCTATATGCGAATGACCTGCCAGAGCCGGCTTACCCACGCAACCGGGGTCTTACTCTTTCATATGTAGAAAACACAGTCACACTAGCAAACAGAAAACACTGGAGGGAGCTTTACATGTAATGCAGAACATACTAGACGGAACACGAGCATGGGAGCAACAGTGGAGAATTAAGACCAGCGTCTCGAAATGCTAAGATGTATACATCTACTGCAACAAAACTAATAGAGCAATTACGAACAATCCTCTTTAGAGGAAGAACGCGAATATCCCGATGAAAGATCATAATTGTGTGGTGGATAGCACACTGTGTAGTGGCCTTACCTGGCCCCCATATTTCCACAAACAGGGAGCGTGGGGTATTGCTAACATGGGCAGATTTAAGAGCTTCGTTTTAGAGGCGCAACGTTAGCAACAAAGGTTGTTTTTACCTAACTTTGGTCAGGCCGTTACTGCACCAGTGCCCGGAATTGAGCCAGATGATATATCCCAGAAACAACCACTCCCATCAGAGGGGTCAGAATGCCGCAGTAAGATTCATCACGGGTTCGTGCGTCTCTACACCTAGTTGCCAATAACCGTCTCCTCAACCAACACAAAAAACAAACTATCCATGAGACATATAGAAAGTCTGTACCCCAAATATAAACACCTGATCCGACACTTCACATCCTGGCAGGATAAACGAGAAATTGTGTAAAAATAAATGAATACAGCCCATTATATTCATTATTACACACAGGAATGAAATCAAGTAACTTCTCGTATGAAATATGCACACGATTTGCACGAACGGACAAAATAACGCCTGTATGCACAATCATATACACAAGATCTTTCTATTACTAGAATTTATTTGATTTTTAACTTTCACTCATACTACATCTTATTTCAACTTACATCTCATTTAGAAAAAAAAAGTTTCTGCCTTTCTCTGCAGCTATTTGTCCCACCATTATCCCTGGTTTGGCTTGACTGGCATAGATGCAAACCTCGTTATCCAAGTCTCCTGCCACATACCTCCTGAACCGCAATATATACTAAAATATATATTATCCAGATGTTCTCAATGTGAATAACCACCATATACACACGACAATTTTTTAATTTTCCAACAGATTTCTCTTTCCCACAAAAAACGGCTGGTCTGTCCTAGGTAGTCCATAGTCCATAGTACCTACCACCAATTCCCACAGCGAGAAATGAACACCAACTATACCAGTTCATTGCTTTCTTATTTTCCCTTTTGTTGAGCTAGATATTTTCTGTTTTTTGTCGTTAATGGAAGAGGAGTATCACAACCAAAGGACAACGTCGACTAACTACCTTTCCCTCCGCCCCCCCCCCAAAAAAAAAAAAAAACGGAGAGAGAGAGAGAGAGAGAGAGAGAGAGAGAGAGAGAGAGAGAGAGAGAGAGAGAGAGAGAGAGAGAGAGAGAGAGAGAGAGAGAGAGAGAGAGAGAGAGAGAGAGAGAGAGAGAAAGAGAGAGAAGGAGAGAGAGAGAGAGAGAAGGATAAAACGATCATGAAAGGGGCTCAAGAATACAAGAAGTGTCATTCAGCACACACAGCCTGTACAATCCTTCCCACAACTTGGTAAAGGTGCTTGACGCTCGGTCCTCTGAAAAGAAGAATAGCATAAAGGACATTGAGACTGCCATGTTCTCCGTCCTTAACATCAAAACCTGGGTTGAAAAAACCTTGCATATATACATACATACATACATACATACATACATACATACATACATACATACATACATACATACATACATACATACATACATACATATGTATACATACATACATACATACATACATACATACATACATACATACATACATATGTATACATACATACATACATACATACATACATACATACATACATACATACATACATACATACATACATACATACATACATACATACATACACGGCTATTCCCAGCATTGTGGCCATGTACTCCAAGAGGTCAGTTATTACGAAATCCCAAAAAAGCCAACTTAACTTTTAGAACTTTGAAGATGCCATTATATACTCTTATGTATATATATATATACATACATATATATACATACATACATATATATATATTTAAGATTGTTTCAGACAAATGAGAGAGAATGGGGGTGGGGAAGGGCAAACGAAGATGTGTTAGGAATAGAGTTTATTGCCCTAACGTTGCGACCAACTTGGTCTTCTTCAGAGGACTACAGCATTACAGACGGATCACAATTCTTATATTCGTAGTGAGAGGGAACCCGCCAAGGTATGAGCGTCATGTTTTCCCTTTGGCTAACGATTTAATTATTAGGACACTTGCTGCTTTCGAGAGGCATTTAAATCCGTCTCTGTCGTTGTTGTTCTTGTTGGCGGCGATATGTGCAGCTTCCACAGTTTTTCTCATTTTCTTCTCAAATCCCTCGTGTAGAATTTCTGCGTTGTCGTGGCATGTTTATTCATGGAAGTATTAGAAATGGACAAATACATCAACATCATGGGAAGAGGTACCACTTGGTTAAGGTACGTGGATGACATAATCGTGGTGATGCCAAAAAGAACTAATATAGAAAATAAGTTGAGAAGACTCAACGCTGTGAATAAAGACATTCAATTCACAGTTGAACTAGAAAAAGAGTGTAATTTACCATTTTTAGACACGTTGATACACAGAGGTTCTCAACAGGTAAGTTTCTCGGTGTACAGGAAACCCACCAATAGGGACGACTTTGTCCATTATTTTTCAGCACACAGCAGACGTGTTAAAACGGGTGTTCTAATAGGTTTCTTTCTCAGAGCTTTTCGTATCTGCAGTGAAGAATTCCTAGAGGATGAACTTACTTACATCAAGAATACCTTTAGGAAGCTGAAATACCCCGGAGGTTTGATCACCAGGACAACGAGGAAAGCCAAGAAGATCTACGATGGCTCAAACGTCCGGACCCCGGGAAAGGATAAGTCTCATTTTATTTCTGTCCCTAATTCTATAAACACCAAAGCCATTGATGATTATTTGTTAAAAGGTGGAATAAATATAGCAAAAATATCTTCCAATAAAATAGGAAAAATATTTAAGAAACATAATAATATGCGTAATAATCTCAGTGTCATTTACCGTATTCCATGCAACGGTTGTCCATCATCTTATTTCGGTGAGTCAGGTCGAGGGTTCAATAAACGCTTGAATGAGCACAAAAACGATCTCAGGGCTCATAGAACATCTAACTCCCTGGTTCGTCACCTGGACAAATGTGGACATCTACCTGATTGGAACAACGCAGAAATTCTACACTAGGGATTTGAGAAGAAAATGAGAAAAACTGTGGAAGCTGCACATATCGCCGCCAACAAGAACAACAACGACAGAGACGGATTTAAATGCCTCTCGAA
>NC_134784.1:38519054-38529054 GCF_046742065.1 Oratosquilla oratoria
ACGAAGACGAAGACGAAGACGAAGACGAAGACGAAGACGAAGACGAAGACAAAGACGAAGACGACGATGAAGACGAAGTAGACGAAGACGAAGACGAAGAGGAAGACAAAGACGAAGACGAAGACGAAGACGAAGAGGAACACAAAGACGAAGACGAAGACGAAGATGAAGACGATGACGAACACGAACGCGAATACGAATATGAATACGAACACTAATACGAATATGAATACGAATACGATTACGAAGACGAAGACAAAGACAAAGACGAAGGCGAAGATGAAGACGAAGACGAAGACGAAGACGAAGACGAAGACGAAGACGAAGACGAAGACGAAGACGAAGACGAAGACGAAGACGAAGACGAAGACGAAGACGAAGACGAAGACGAAGACGAAGACGAAGATGAAGACGAAGACGAAGACGAAGACGAAGACAAAGACGAAGACGAAGACGAAGACGAAGACAAAGACGAAGACAAAGACAAAGACAAAGACAAAGACAAAGACAAAGACAAAGACAAAGACAAAGACAAAGACAAAGACAAAGACAGAGACAAAGATAAAGACAAAGACAAAGACGAAGACGAAGACAAAGACGAAGATGAAGACTAAGACGAAGACGAAGACGAAGACGAAGACGAAGACAACGATGAAGATGAAGTAGACGAGGACGAGGACGAAGACGAAGACGAAGACGAAGACGAAGACGAAGACGAAGACGAAGACAAAGACGAAGACGAAGACGAGGACGAAGATGAAAATCAAGACGAAGACAAAGATGAAGACAATGACGAAAACGAAGACAAAGACAAAAACAAAGACAAAGACAAAAACAAAGACAAAGACAGAGACAAAGACAAAGACAAAGACAGAGACAAAGACAAAGACAAAGACAAAGACAAAGACAGAGACAAAGAGAAAGACAAAGACGAAGACGAAAACGAAAACGAAGACGAAGACTAAGACTAAGACGAAGACGAAGACGAAGACGAGGACGAAGACGAAGACGAAGACGAAGACGAAGACGAAGACGAAGACGAAGACGAAGACGAAGACGAAGACGAAGATGAAGACGAAGACGATGACGAAGACGAAGACGAAGACGAAGACGAAGACGAAGACGAAGACGACGATGAAGATGAAGTAGACGAAGAAGAAGACGAAGACGAAGACGAAGACGAAGACGAGGACGAAGACGAAGACGAAGACGAAGACGAAGACGAAGACGAAGATGAAAATCAAGACGAAGAGAAAGATGAAGACGATGACGAAAACGAAGATGAAGACAAAGACGAAGACGAAGACGAAGGCGAAGACGAAGACGAAGACGAAGACGAAGACGAAGACGAAGACGAAGACGAAGACGAAGACGAAGACGAAGACGAAGACGAAGACGAAGACGAGGACGAAGTTGAAGTCGAATTCGAGGTCGTATTCGTAGTCGGAGTCAGAGTATTTTTTTTTATCTACTTATCTAGTCATCTAATTGTCTACGTATCTGTTTATCTGTTTATCTGTTGATCTATTTATCTATCTATCTATTCATATATTTATTTGTTTATCTACATATCGATTTATATGTATTTAAATATTTCTCTATTTATCTGTTTATTTATTAATTTATTTATCTATTTCTCTATTTATCTACTTATCTATTTCTCTGTTGCTCTATTTATCTATTCATCTGTTTATCTATTTATCTATTTCTCTATTCATCAACTTCTCTATTTCTCTGTTTCTCTATATATCTATTTATCTGTTTATCTTTTTGTCTATTTATCTATTTATCAATTTATATGTCTATCTATTTATTTATTTATCTATTGATCTATTGATCTATTTACCTATTTATCTATTTATCTGTTTATTTATCTATTCATCTATTCATCTATCTATTTATCTATTATCTATCTATCAATTTATCTATTTATCTATTCATCTATTTATCTATTTACCTATTTATCTATTTATCTATTTATCTATTTATCTATTTATCTATATATCTATTTATCTATTTATCTATTTATCTATTTATCTATTTATCTATTTATCTATTTATCTATTTATCTATTTATCTATTTATCTATTTATCTATTTATCTATTTATCTATTTATCTATATATCTATTTATCTATTTATCTATTCTTCTATTTTTTATTTATTTTTTTATAGTTTTATCTCTTTACATTTATTTATTTATTTATTTATTTATTTATTTATTTATTTATTTATTTATTTATTTATTTACTTATTTATTTATTTATTTATCTATTTATCTATTTATCTATCATCTTCCTTTACAACCTCGATATAATAGCGTGTTTTACATGTTTCGATGTGGAGACAATCCTATGAGTAGGGTAATCACCAGGGAAATGTGCCAAATGTTCATATAGCTGGAGTTGACTTTCGCAATTTTTTTCTGGTAACTTGCGCAGTCTGAGTTTCACAGTACAGTCTTTGGTTTGACGTGGAGTAATTCCATCGATACTTCATGATTCTGCGGAGGCACTTAGTGCCAAAGATTAATAACGACAGCTCTATTTACTTTGGTTGAGAGTCTATGACACCATCAGCTATGCTAATCACTCGAAGTACTTCCTGATATGACCCACTACTGTTATAAGCACATAAGAACATAAGAAAGAATGAGACTGCAGTAGACCATAAGGTCTACACTAGTGAAGCCCATGTCCATTACCACCTGTCGTCCCTATTCATAAAGCTGTCTAACCTCTTAAAACAACAGATAGTTTCATCGCTCACTACGTGGTTACTAAGTCAATTCCATTTGTTGACCACTCTATTGGTAAACCAGTTCTTTCCTATTTCCTTCTTGAATATAAATTTGTCTAATCTAAATACATTACTGCGAGTCATGTCCTGCTGTCTTAATATGATGACCTTGTCTTCATCACCCTTGTCAAAACCTTTGATTTACTTCAACAACACTATTAGATCATCCCGTATTCTGCGTATTTTTTGAGATTGTAGATAGAAGGTACCTAAGGCTGACCTCGTAAGGTAAATTTTTTAGTCTTTGAATCATTTTGGTGATTATCCTCTGCTCTAATTCTAATGAATTTGTATCCATTTTATAGGAATGAGACCAAAACTGCACCTTATATTCAAGGATTCGTCTAATCCCAGATATAATTTGATAACCACCTCTGTATTTCTATTCGTAACCGTCTTAGGAATGAAACCTAATGCTCTGTTTACTCTATTCTTGAAGCTAACGCACAGTTTCCTGGATTTAAGGTAAGGAAGCACGAGAACTCCTAAGTCTCTCTCACGCCCAGTTTTCTCTAAACATCCTTTGACCTTACAATGATTTGCTAGCCTACAATTCATTGCAATGTCCCTGGAATACTACATGCCTTCAACTTTACGCCTCGGAAGGATTCCACATACGACAGGAACTCCATCTCCATTCCTAATCTTGTCCAACGCATCCCGGAACCCCGCGAATAATTCCTCACTCTCCAACTTATGACATTTCCCCCTGCACTTAAACAAACAATGGGTCTATCACCTTCCCCTTCCCCAACCATACACTCTTCAATCCTGTTTCCAAAATCACCTACCCCAACCCCGTGGAAACACATTTGAGTCCTATGGTTCCTTTTTTTTTTTATTTCTTTTTTTATCACAATAGGCACTATTTAAATACCTCACCTGGCTATCCCCTACAGTCAGAATCTTACCTGTGGGCAAGGATCTAGCGTCTACTCTTTCCTTTCTCTCTTGTAACTCCTTCGTTTCTTCTTTTTAAAGTCCTGCAAGAGCTTAAACAGAGTTCTTGCATTCAAGCGAACTTGGTGATGGCTTTCTATCACTTCCACGTGTTTTCTTCGTCCCCGTTTTCTCGTCAGGTCTCCTCTAAGGCTAAAGTTCTACTTTGTAGGGATTGTACAAGTTCGGCATTGATCAATGAATCACAACCACTCGACGTCTTACTGTTTAGATCAGCTACCTCAGCTATTCCAAAATATGTAAAGCTTTCCAAGACCTCAATGTCCTCGCCACATGCATGGGCAGACCTGTATCATCCAGTAAGCTCCCAAATCCCTGGAGACCAAGCGTTCTTTCCTCCCTGCGCACTAACTTAAGGGCTGCAGCCAGGACTTCCAACGGCTCCGCAAAAGGACGGCATCATCAGCAAATACAAGGTCAGTGACTTCGGTGTTGCCAGTAGATATTCAGTAACTACATAGATAAAAAACTCTGTCCAATACCCAGTCCATGTGGATGTTGAAAAGTTTAGGGCGGGGACACACCCTTGCCTTACTCTTAAATTAACAGGAAAGAAGCTAGACATGCCTCCTTCATACCTTACAGAACTCTGTGTTTCAGAGCATAAGCCAGACATCGAGTCAATAATCCTGGCAGGAATCTTGCGTTTTCGCAGATCCCAGAACACTCCACGATGCACCGAGTCAAACGTCTTCTTGAGATCAACATGAGCTGCAATAAACCCTGTTGAAATTCACGTCAGCGCAGAAAAATACAAATTGCTAGGGTCCGATAAGTTGTTGATTTACCTGGCATGAATCCAGACTCTTCAGGCCTCTATGAATTTAGAGGACATGAACGATCCCCTGTCAGCAATAGATGGCCAAGCTCCTTACCTGGCACACTCAGCAGTGTAATGTTGCGTTACTTGTTGCAATCCTACCGGTCCCCTATCCCATTCCAAATAGGGACGATAATATCCCTTTTTCAGTCAGAGAGTATGGTACCGGGGTGCTGGACAGCAACCCGCCGATCATGGCCTAACCTCCTGTTTTTCAGCAACTCCACTCCCTTCAAGTTATTAACAGCCTCTTTGGCCTCAGTCAGAGAGGGCTGAGATTTGTTTATTGGTGGATAGGAAACCACTACTTAAACACTATCGTGAGGAAGCTGTCCACTTGGAGGGTCACCCATGAGTAACTGCTCAGAGTACTCGATAAAGGGGCCACATCTTGCCATCGGTTGTTCGTATTGTACTTCTCTGGGTTACATATTTGTCATAGGGTGGCTAAATAAAATAATATGGATCACTACAAACAAACATGTATTATAAAATGTGCCAAAACACCACAATAAGAAATGCGTGAGCACAATAAGGAAGCGGAGTAACAACTGGGGCGCCAAGCTTTGAGTTGACGCGGGAAACATACACGGTTTGCTGGGTTCTCCTTACAAAGACACACGAAATTGTAATTAGATAATACAATGATAATAATAGAATAATATCTATGATAATTATGTAATGGAAAAACACAAACACAATTGAACAATTGCACAACAATAACTGTCCGATGCTACAACGCAGTACGTAAATATATTATACATAATGGTATGATAGCATCACAGATATGGGACCGATTTGTTTAGGGCTTGGTATGCAGGCCTGAGGCCATTTCAATTAAAATAGCCTTTAATATCCTCAGCGATTTCCTTAAAATACCTACTCCTTATCAATTGTCATGAGAGCTCTAGTCTGTCGTTTCTGAGCCCTGTATTGGTTCAGGTCCCCAGCCATTCTGGTACCACGGCCTAACTCTATACTCTCCAGTGTCTCCTACAACGCTTCGACGTTGGGCGCTTTCCAACGCATTACTCGGGAGCTTTCATAGTTTCGTGTTTAAATATGTTCCACAGTTCATCGGAGTTCTCAAGTTAACCAAGTACTTCAGACCGATTAAAGATTGCTACCGTTTACTCCTGGTAACACTCATCATTCCTGAGTTTCTTCAAATGAAACCCAGATGGGTTACATTTTGGATTTCTCCTGGATTTAATGAAAATCACAAATCTATGATTGGTGTAAAATTATTCTGCACTTCGATAAACCCTGCTGTTCTGTAGGATCTTCCAACAAGTACTAACTAGTATGTGATAGATGTCCTTAGCCCCTTCTCCGTCTTTACTATGACATGTCCATCGGTGTGGCGTATATACTGTATATATATATATATATATATATATATATATATATATATGTATATATATATAAATATATATATATATATGTATATATATATATATATATATATATATATATATATATATATATTGAAATGGGTGGGGAGTCTTATTCCGAGATATATTCTTGATTATATGTATATATATAAAATATATGTATACATATGTATATATATATATATGTCTATATGTATGTATATGTATATGTATATATATGCATATATATACATATATATGTATATATATATGTATATATACATATATGTATATATATATATATATATATATATATACCAGTCAATTGCTTCTCCTTAGTTCATTTTCTATCACTCTCTGAGAAAATAGATTTCCTACCTCAACTTTGGTCCTGCAGCTCACTGGGAATCTGATTTCCTTTCGTGACCCAATCACCAAACTGCCTCTGATCCTTCTGCATTCAATTTCTTTGGTCTCTCCGAATGCGATATGTATTTCTTTCTCTTCTAAGCAGGATTCATCCGTGACGTAATCCACATTCGTATTTGTTTTCCATTTCCTATCGTTGATTACAGGAAAGAGTTGTTGCAAGATGTAAAGTAAAAAAGAAATAACAAATCAAGATTGCACCCGGCAAAGAGCACAAAGACATACATTCTAATTCAAGTATCAAGACGTGGTTGGCGCCAAGATTCTTTGTACTGTCTTGAAAAAAAAAAAAAAAACTGGTTATAGAGTGAAGGAGAAAAGTCATCGTAAGAGATAACCTAGTACCCTCAATGAGGAAAGAATGAAAGAATGAAGGATATTAATTGACTAGAATCAATACAGAAGAGAATGAACAAAATGATACATAGGCTCAGAAATTTTCCTCACGAGGACAGGCTTAGGCACTTTCACTTACACTCTCTGGAAAGACGTAGAGTGCGGGATAATATAGACGTATTTAAATGGGTCAAGGTCTTTAACAAGGGTGATGAACTTCAATTAAAAAAAGAAAAAAAAAGGAAATAGGCAAGAACTGGAATTGACCTAGTGACCATGTAGTAAACGCTGAAACTATTGACTGTTTTAAAAGGTTAGATAACTTTATGGATGGGAATGATAGCAATATACATGGAACTGCCTAGAGTTGGTTTTATGATATCTTGCAGTCTCCTCAATTCTTCTGTTATTATGTTCTTGAAATGTGTGAAGCTAGGTAGACTACCTTAAACAAGGCCACACGCACAACAATTGAATAAGTTACTTTACCCCTTCAGCGTAGTGGAATTATCATTATTATTTTCTGCTTTTTATCTTTATGGCCGACGGCAGAAAATCTTATTCAGGTAGGAGATTGATCTTGGGCTAAAGGAGCCAAACTTGCCTGTAGTAATCAATACATTTTTTCCTATAGAGTCATTTCATCGTTTCCCATAATAATGTTTTAGATCATTCTAGTTACTGATTTGGTTCTGACACATGTCAAGTGATGTTATTCAGCCTGGGGACGGAATCTGGGCTGGACAGGTCAAACAAGACATTAGCAGCCGTTCTTTTCAACTCTTTCTTCTCATAATTCGCTTTCACCGTTTGAGAAAGTCATGTCTTAGTTCATGTTAGCTACAAATTTTAGTCTAACCTGTCAATTATACTCGAGGAATGGTACCTGGGGAGGCGGTAGGGGGGAGTGAGCAAGTAAAATATTTTTCTACCTATACTAAAGAGGTTTGCTTTATACAATTTTAGATTTTGTTCTGATTAATCCCAACCGATTTTATTTAATTTCGGGGATGGAAAGATAAAGTAGGTAAATGATCTTCCTGCTCCTTTTATTTTTTTTCTCTACATGATTCGTCTCCTCTTCCTCTCTTAATTTTCCTTCAAAACATATTTTTTTACTTTAATATTTTTGTCATACTCTTACCCCATTCATATATCTTTGCCTCCTTTATCTTATACTTTACTTCTTTCCTCTTTTATTTGTACCTCTCACATGATTCTCTCGTTCTATTCTATAACCAATCTGTATATACTCGTTTCTTCTCTTCTACAACATTCTTTGCTTCATCATCCTATCACTCAATACCCCTCTTTTTATTTCCTCTCGTCGTCTTTGTTCCTACTCCACTCCTAGTTCTACTCTATCCTTCACTTACTCCCACTCTTCCCTCAGCTTCTTGTACTCTTCCTTTTCTTTCTCATTTAAGAAGATTACTCTAAGCACCTCAATAATTTCTGTCCCTTTTCTCTTTCTCCATCTATCTTCCACTTTCCACATATCTTTCACCAAAAAATTATCTGATATTCCCCCAGTCTCTCCCCTTACAAGATGTACATCTAAAACTCTTCCTATTCTTCTCCTGACTACCACTATATAGTCCATTAAAACCCTATCTACCACTCTTCCATCCACCACCCTTTGTCATGTGTACTTATGCTTGACTTTCTTCCTAAGCACTGTATTTGATATCACCAACTCTCTTTCTTGACACATCTCTACCATTATCTTTCCATTACGATTTTTTCCTGGAACTCCATAGTTCCCAACCAATCCGTGTATTGGTTCATTTCTTTCCCTAGCATTGAGATCTCCCAATATCACTACATTGATATTTCTCCCTAAACACCCTATGCACTCATTTACCTCTATCCAAAAAGCCTCCCTTTCCTCTACACTCTTCTCACTACCTGGAACATATGCACTCACAAAAACTTACATCCCCCTTCCTAATTTTACCTTCATCATCATTAACCTTGAAAAAAACTCCTTCCACTCCACCACACGTTTAACTATATCTTCACTTACTAGTATGGCCACCCCTTTTCTCCCTCGTCCTCCCTTCACTCCTGACACCCTTCCATCTACACTCCGAAACTCAAACTCGGCCCTCATTTTCAACTTACACTCAATGCCAGAACATACATCTTTCTTCTCACAAACATACTGCCTATCGCTTCCCCTATTCTTTCATCTATACCACATTCACACATATTGAAAAAACAAAACGTTAGGGTTCTGGTTGGAAAACTCATCCCAGGCCCTTTTATGCCTTTGATCTTTTTTTAGGAATGGTCCTTTTGGGGCTACAGAGAGTATGATGCCTAATCCTAACCCAGTCCCGTTTTTGTTGCCTTTTACAAATCAAGTGGGAACAGTCGGTGGCAGTATTCTTTCTCCCCTACCAAAGTGGTCTGCGTAAAATGAAATGAATATTCAGAGAAGTGGTACAAGACAGTATTAAGAGTGGGGAGACAGCGTAACGGAAGAACAGTCGCAGTATAATAAAGTAGTATAATTTCTCTATGAATAGACATTTCCTCTATCCCATATAGACCCTACAGTATCAGCTGCATGGTACTGAGCAACTTTTAACTCCACAATAACATGCAGCCAATACCTAAAACGGAGACCAATACCCCAGTCGCAGAATGTGGGGTGATCAAATACAGGTATACAAGTGGGTCAAAGGCTTTAACAAGGGTGACGCAAACAAGGTCATCATATTAAGTAAACAGAGCAGGACTTACAGTAATGACTCCAAATTGGATATGTTTAGATTTAAGGAAGGAAAAATGGCAAGAACTGGTTGACCAATACAGTGGTCAACGAATGGAATATACTTGGTAACCATGTAGTGAGCGCTGAAACTATAGGTTGTTTTAAGAAAAGGTTAGACAGCTTTATGAATGGGAATGACATGTGATAATGGACATAGAACTATCTGGTGTAGGTCTTATGGTCTCTTGCAGTCTCCTTCATTCTTATGTTCTTATGCTGTTTGGCATTCATACAGAAATTCAGAGGATCAGTCGCAGAAAATCCGGAGAGTGAAGCCATTAGTTGACTCTTTTCATGATTGGAATCGATGTAAAGAGACTCCATCAGATTTTTCTGAAGCGAGTGAATACCTTGTAGTATAGTGTCACGGGGCCTTTGAGAACTCACGGAGGAAGTCTGTAAGTCTTTTTCTGTGGTGCAATCCTGAGTATGTATATATAGAAACTGTAAACACAGCATCCTTGTAGTACCCTGTTCTTGGAGTGGGCTTATTCACATTGTGTTT
>NC_134784.1:38544054-38546554 GCF_046742065.1 Oratosquilla oratoria
GATATTTACTTTTATAATAATGTTGACAACTCGTGAAAGATTTAGCACAACGCTTTCCCAGGATCGGGACAAAATGATATCACGGCTGCGTGCCTAACTACAAATGGGTGGGCACGTAAACATAACATGAACACGCACACTACGAAACAAAATAACTATTATACTCCTCGAAAATATTAAGCAGAGATTCCTGCAGGTGAGGAATGTCTGAGAGCACGATACCATCCCCCTTCAGAGCGATACCATGAAGTAGTGAGTAGGCTATGACATTTTGGGACTCAGGATCATGATGGAATGTGAGATGTTAGGGATATAGAACTTGACTTTCTCATGTAAGACAAGGGTTTGGGTTTGACTTCCCATTTATGAAGAACAGGGTTTTACGGTCTATATGAAAGTAGATGTCATTCGACATCCGACTAGTGGTTTAACGTTGCGCACAGCTTCAACGAAAACTTCGCACTCTATTTTCAGTGCTGACATACTGCCTCTGGGACAGACTTCGCACATTGCTGAAGTAAGTTATAGCAGGCCGTGTTTCTATTTGGGGGAGAGCAATTCCAATACCAGTCTTACTAGTATCTCCATGTAAATGCAAAGGAAGAGCATGATCTGGGGTTCTTAAAACAGGGCCATTCATTAAGAAGTTAATGATAATAATAGTAATGATAACAATAAAATAAAATCCACTCGCACCCATTCCATCCCCATGTACATCACTCCCATCCACCCCTCCCTCCCTTTTATCTTGGCTTCTTCTGGATGACGGGTCATCCCTGCATCTCGCCCACCACCCTGGGACCATTACCATTGTGTTTACCTCTCGCACCACCCCATTCATGTATAAATTGAACAGTGAAGGCGATATAACACATCCTTGACTAATTCCTACCTTCACCTCAAACCCCTTACTCTCTCCATTTCTGATTCTACAAGCTCTACTACTCTCGTAAAAACTCATGACTGCTCTTAAAAGCTTTCCTCCTATTCCGTATATTTGTAATACCCCCAATAGTACCCTCCTGTCTACCCTGTCATAAGTCTTTTCTAAATCCATAAAGGCACAAAAAACATCCTAGAGCTTTCTCACATATCTGTCTTACCACAAAAAATCTGATCCACGCAACCCCTACCTATCTTAAACCCACACTGTTCCTCACCAACTATTTTTTCTGTTCTTCTCCTAATCCTCTCAATCAAGACACTCCCATAAGCCTTCCCAACTAAACTTAATAAACTGATCCCTCTGAAACTACTACACTCACACTTGTCCTCTTTTCCTTGTAAAGTGGAAATATACAAACACTCCTCCAGTCATTCCGCACTCTACCCTCTCTTAAACAAATATTAAATAAGATCACCATCACTATACCTCATTTTTTTTAGACATTCTGCATTATCTCTCTAGTGCAATTCTTATTGAATTAGGAAGCCGCTGACTTTCTGACGATCTGTGTAGGTGATCGCTCAGAATTATTACTATTATTTTTTATTTCTAAACGTTGAATAGAAATTTCCAATATACATTTGTTAGATCAGTGTCTGCAAATATGGATATTTCTTTCCTCTTTTTCAGTTGGAATGGAAAACTAAAGATGTCAACAATAGGGGTATATATGCTAAAAAGTGTAAATGACCTATCCCAGTGTGGCTTGTGACAAATGTCTACCGGGGGAGATTTTGGAGGGCAACTAGGGATGGCTTAAAATTTTGTGGGCAATGAGTATTAAAGGAATTAGGTGGGGTGAGATATTGAACATACCCCTGTTTTGTTCAATTTTGTTGGTTCCTTGTACAATGACTTCTTCGAACATTTTCTACGGACCTTGTCAGGTTCATGTACTAGAAGTTCTGCATTTTCCCAGTCCATCAAGTGGTTGCTACTGTTCCTGTGTACAATACACGCATTGGTGGTGACATCATGGCGGACGTCGTATCGGTGTTCTAGTATCCGGGTTTTTAGATCGCGTGATGTTTCCCCAAAGTAGGATTTTTCGAATCCTGAGCACGGAATACGATGGACACCGGCTTTATTGGTCGGCGTTTTGCCGATGTTTATTTCGTCCTCGTGATGTCTTTAGTTGCCCTTTAACACCCATTGCCCACAAAATTTTAAGCCATCCCTAGTTGCTCTTCAAACTCTACCCCCCCCCCGTCAGTAGACATTTGCCCACCCTTCTTATTTTCTTCTTCCTTTTGTTCCTCAGTTGTGAGCTAATGTCCTTCACACAGCAAATTGCTCCATCTTACCTTTAACCATTCCTGTTTCCAGAAAATTGATCTACCTTCTCCTTAACCTTTCCTAATATTCAATGACCCCCTCCCCCTACCTCACTTTCTCTCTCCCTCCTTCCCTCTACCCGTTCCCCCAGCTCTTCTTGTTTAATCTCAGTCATGTGTATTACGCCTATATCCTATGCATTGATTCCAGCCTCCAACTCCAAGTCTCCTGCCCACCCCTTCAAAGCCACGATCCTACGAAATAGAATATCCCTAAAAT
>NC_134784.1:38554054-38556554 GCF_046742065.1 Oratosquilla oratoria
CTTACATCGCCACTCTGTTACACTGGCACTATGGGAGCTGCACAATCTGAATACTCTATAGGCCAAATGACACCTTCTTTCAGGAGTCTGTTTATTTCCTCTTCTACTTTCTCCTGAAGCGCATATGCACTAATCTGGGTTTGAAAAACCGTGGTAGAACATGCTCGTAGACACTTAACTTCGCCACATACTTCTTCAAATTTCCTAGGGTTGGTTGGAATAAATCTGGAAGTAAACTATCATATTTTTCTGTGTTTAACTTGTATACTTCAGACCAATCAATTTGCGGTTGAAGTAGCTAGTCCTATCCTAGCAAGCAAGGTCCAGCCCCAGGAGCAACTATATCAGACAGGTTATAATTATTTTCCCCATACTTGACGTCGAGAAGGACTCGACCTGAGATTGGAATCAATTCGTCGGAATACGTGCGTAGTTGCTGTAAATCACTTGTACACAAACTAATCTTCCGACTATCTAGTTCCAATTTCCTGAATTGCTGTACACTAAGTATAGTTGCAACAGATCCAGTATCAATTTCCCATAGGTGTATTGATGTCATTTAGTTTAAGAACACAGATATAGGGTTCGTTCTTCACAGTGGCTGGGACAGAACGCATTGGAAATTGCTCACCTTTGTGGCTTACTGTATTTGTCTGTCCCGACCAACTATTTTCTTCCGAGGGGGCCATTCAATCCATGGCTTTGACATTTCATTTCCTACGGTCCCACGGCCTCTCAAAGGTGCTCTGCTACAAAAAAAGTCGTCCTCATGGGGCTGGGTTGTGTTCTGGATTTACAACAGACTGCAGAATGGTTAAGTTTTCCGCACTTATGACATTGTTTTTCCCGTGCCTTACAAACTTTCTCCCGATTGTCTTTATGCATATTGCCGCACGCATGGCAGCAGTAGCCTGCTTGTATTGAGCTCTGCTTCATTTGGGCCTCGGCATATCTTGGGAACTTTTCGTACTTAGGTCTGATGCTATTCACCTCCACACTCAACTCATTCACCCCAGCCCCAGTTGATATTGCTTGGGCGTGTACTTTGGTAGTTTCTAACGTACGCCCAAATGTCAGCAAATCAGTTAACGAAATATCTGGTTTACTCAAACCCTCGTCTCGAATCTTTCCACATAAACACTTTTGGATATATGTGCCTTAATTTCACGACTCGCATTAACAAAGTTACCGTTTTTACTCAGTAGCTTAGGTCTCATGTAGAACTTATCGGAATACAAAAATATTGTATTGAATATTACGCTTTGATGCGAAACAGCTTGTTAGTTTAGTCTCTAACTGATGGTACGCTTCATTTCCTTCCGTCAGGGTTACAAATATCTCGAACATCTCCTCTCCCATACAATGAAGTAGCATTGCACGCTTTCTGTCAGCACTTGTTATATTCTTAGCAATATTAGAATTGTCAAACCTTTGGAGCCAGATGTCCCATTGGGCAACTGCACTCCCTGACGGTTCCGGAGAGAAGGTTGGAAAGTTGGAACTGTCTATGTCGACCCGGAGTGGTGCGATGGTAATTCAGGCAATGGGTTGAGAAAGTCCATAGCTTGGCTTCACAGCAGAATAGTATAACCTCGGGGTAGAACGAAGTGGCGAACTAAGGCCTAGACGTCAATGCTGTGTCTTAGTCGAGGGTAGGGAGACAGGCGTGTTGCTTTGGTTTATTCCTGCTCCAGACTGGGTTAACAATGGATTACAACTCTGACGACGTCTCGGTAGTGACGTCACATATGCTTCACAAATGACAATCTCTATGCGACTAACAGCACATGATAGATATGATAATGCAAAAACCAGTATTCTTAAATTTTATGAATTAATACCAGAGGCTTGCAAACAGAGATTCAGAAAATATAAAAGACACCTCAGCTAACTTATATATAATATGCGGCTTAACAGGAAAGGTCATTCAATAGCTGGTGTTTAGCTAGCAAAACAGGTAATATAGACAAACTTAAACAATTGGTTTTGTTGGGACAATTAAAAAACATTTTGGAGATAAGTATTAGGATTTTCATAAATAACCACTTGCCTAATACTCCAACTAATTCTGCTATCTTGGCTGATGAGTTCACACAAATTCACAAAACTAAATCAAGGCAAATGGAGTCCTAGAAATTTCAAATCGTTCATCCTAGATTCAGCTAAATACCCTGATTCTTGGTTTCCAAAGAAACCTTCTGAATATCCACCTTACCCATCTTATTATCCCAATTATAGGCCTGAATTCAACCATAGCCCTCCAAACCAGCCATATATCATGTTCTTATTGCAAAAAGATTAGCCATCACATTTCAATTTACAGAAAAAGACTAGCACCTCCAATTCCCCCTAGGTAAAACACCTACACTTTTAAGTAATACAAAATAAAATGATTCAATAGTCCAAGTTCAGGACAAACAACCCAAGAATCCGGTATTGTCAAGTAGTACTGGCCCATAGTCACCAAAACTTGAACCTTGTTTCAAATCTTTTGTATCCT
>NC_134784.1:38561554-38566554 GCF_046742065.1 Oratosquilla oratoria
TCTCCACCTGTCTGCTTGTCTGCCTGTCTGATTGCCTGCCTGCCTGTCTACCTGTCTGTCTGTTTCCCTGTCAGTCTACCTGTTTCCCTGTCTGTCTGCCTTCCTCACTGTATGTCTGTCTCTTTGTCTGGCTGTCTGCTTATCTGCCTGTCTGCTTGGCTGCTAGACTGCCTGGCTGTCTGGCTGCCTTTCTGCGTGTCTCCCTGTCTGCCTGTTTACTGATGTATCTGTCTGTCTGTCTGTGTGCGGGTATGGTTGTCTGCCTCTCTGTTTGTCCGCTTGACTGCCTGCCTATCTGTGTGACTTAAGAGAACACTGGCGTGGTTGTGATTCTTCCCTTTCCTCTCCCGACCACAGAGTCAGTCTCTGCCCGGTCCCCTCTATTGATTTCCTGATTGCCACCGTACCGTTCCCGACACTCTTTTTCAATATTCAGCACCTCCTACAAGGCTTCGTACTTCATGGACATTTCTAAAGCTAAAAATGAGTAATTCTATTCATTTAAAGAGGCAAACTCCGGCCTGAAAGAGTCTTGATCACATGAGATATCTACAAGTTGAAGATAGTCTCATTAGCTCTGTGAAATATCTTTAGTCGGAAAAGAGGCATCACTTTATTAAAGTCACGTGTGACCCCCTCTGCTGTTCTCAATTATATTTGACATAAAGGTCAAATCAACATAATTTATCTCTATCCATGACTAGAGCTACAGTATGTATATTTGAACAAAATTGTCTTGTGTTACAAGAAAATCACTAGCACCTTTTGTTCAGGGTATTATTTTTTTCTTATTTCATCTGACACTAGGGTAAGTTATTACTTTGTGTAGTTCCTCAGTAAAAAAAAGGTCAAAGTCTAATTATATTAATGCCTTCCATACACTATGGCCCTTTTCTTATTATTCTGCCTTTCGCCATGCATTTTCTTTCATCTCCGATTCACCTCTTCAGAAGGGAAGAGATTATAGTCTAATACGATAAAGATTTCTGTAAAAAGTGGCAGTTTTGCTTTCAATCTGGCTATCATTAGATAGTCTTTTTATCTCCGTGGTAACTGTTTGGTAGCAAAGCAGTTTAAGCACTAAATTTGGACCCAAACTTCATATCATTACTGAGACAAAGGAAACTAAATGGTAGATTAAACCTGAATGAGGTTTCTTTCAACTCTTGAAAATATGTCATAAAATAG
This sequence comes from Oratosquilla oratoria, assembly GCF_046742065.1. Lineage (NCBI taxonomy): Eukaryota > Metazoa > Arthropoda > Malacostraca > Stomatopoda > Squillidae > Oratosquilla > Oratosquilla oratoria. The sequence goes on from NC_134784.1 coordinate 38,562,743, forward strand.
AATTCTCAAGGATACAAAATTCATTACAAAATGACAAAAAATGTTATTCAAGATAGGTCTGTCTAAAGAACTTTTTGATACTGTTTGGTCTATAGGCTCTTCTAGGCTGTATTATAGCGTCTGGAGTTAGTCTGAACAAAGTGTTTAAACATGCACGTTTCAGCGTAAAAACAAATAGTTAATCAAGATAAATCAATCAAGACGAATAGAATCCTAACACGACACATCCGATAGATTTTAAACACTTTCTTCATGTTATGTATATTCATATATACATATATATATATATATATATATATATATATATATATACACAGTGTATATGTATATACATGTACATATATTGTGTATATGTATATACATGTAAATTTTTTGTATATATATATATATATATCTTCATGTTATGTATATACATATATACATATATATATATATATATATACAGTGTATATGTATATATATACATATATATATACATATATATATATATACATACATACATATATATATATATATATATATATATATATATATATATATATATATATTACTTGAGGAACAAATTGGCAAGAAATACTACAGTTAATCCCTCTACGTTGATCATACACTTTGAATACTTTATTTCAACTAATGCCAGACGATTTCTTTCAACCGATGCGAAACCAGACACAAATAAGCAAATCATTACAGTTCATTTCTATGACCTAGTTTATATGGTTCGTTTTTCGTTTTTTTTTTCTTTCTTTCAATACATGACGTACAAAAGATGGTCATTTCGTCATGCATCCCATTGGGATTCTTTATTTGAGATTTCATTTCTGCTGTTGATTTAGTTTATTTATATTTTTTGTAATTCTAATGTTATTACTTTATTTCAATATATGACGTATTTTCGTAATCCAAACCCTAAATAATATGTCCGTCATTCTATCATGAACCTCATTGTGATTTCTGTTCTTTGGAGAATTTTGATAAGCTGATTAGTTGTGTTATATTCTTTAATTTCCCAAGACGATATAGACATTTGCATTAACTTAAAAAATATAAACTTTTCTTTCACTCTGTTTCAATAATATTTCCCCAAGCAGGAATTGGTAAAAATGTCTGCCTAGTGACTGTAAAGTTGGATAGGATGTTTAGATGAAATTTGGTCTTGAGGAGACTGGGTGTGTGGCCACTATCGTGTTGTTTAATACCCTGGTTGCATAGTTTATGATATTATTTCATGGGTCTATAGAGGAATTTTTACCGTGATTATTCTATTTTTTCCTGTTTTTTATTTCTTTGCCTTGATAATGCTTTTCAGAGATTTCTTTCTGGGTAAGGTTGCATAATCAACTGCTAACTGGCACATCCCTGATGGAGAACAGGGGAATTCCTTATACATGTATGGGTTCCCATCATAATGACGACGTGGACCACTGGGTACCCTACATTGTAGATACTCGTACAAACCATAATGAATAAGGAGGGACTACACAGCCAATGTAAAATCAGGCATTCCTGTTGTATCATCGTTTCCTAAAGGACCAACTGAAAAACCTCCTGTGCTTATGGATGATACGTCACCAAATGTAAGTAATCACTGTCCAAGCTTATCTAAATCTTGGACATTAAACAACCTGAACATAAAGATCTACACCTACAATGTGAGAACCCTAGCAGAAAATCAGAAGTTGGGGAGGTTGATAGAAGAACGGGGAAACATGAAAAGGGACATGAAAAATTCTTGAAAAATTGAGATTTTACTCTCAACGCAGTGAAATTCTGTTGTGTCTCATATAGATAGTTTGGGTTGTAATAACGCTACGTGTTGTAATCACCAAACACGATCCATGAGCCTGTAAGACAAAATACTGATATAAACAAAACTACAACTTGAATAGAACACGTGAGTGTAAGAATAATAATGAACATTATACATATCAGTACTATACACCATACATAGTCACGATAATAAAGAAATGTGTTTATGTATACCTATAAAAAATCACAATAATAATACCGGCAGCCACACTCCAACTGTCGCTTGACCACCGTCCTCGTATACTGGTATATACAACGCATGGCTTACGTTCCCAGAACAGAGATCACAAAATCGCTAACACCACACGAGTATCACATCACAAAATTGCTTACAACACACCAGTAACACAACACTACGTAAAAGATACATTCTGAAAACAAGTCAGGTTTACACACCAACTTCAATGAGTTTCGACGTCAAGACTGGATCCCTCTATGCTGATTTAAGTCAGGTAATAGACCAAGAAAGTTGATACACGATGGTAATGGGGGAATTTAGTCTAAAGTGTGGAAAAACACAAAGGACCGTATATTAGGAAGTTTAAAGTAGAGTATATGTCGTAAATGACCTCAAATGGAACATCAAAGAATGAAATAGATTTCAAATTAGGGAATAAGAGTAACGACATTAGTAATATTACGGTTATTGATAAAGTAAATATAGATAGTGACCATAGAATGGCAGGTTGCATAACTAAAATAAATTTCAGAGCCTAGAGAAATAAACTGGTTTTGAAGAAAAAAATAAGCCTTGCAAAGGTAAGATATAACAAAGATATTTGTACTGGGAAATTAAAACCAGATCTGAAGCTCTGAGGAATATTAGGACAACATCGAAGATAACTTTAACTAAGTGAATATCAAAAGGAAATTGGGGGAGACATTAGGGATCACAAAAAAAAAAAAAAAAAAAAAAGTTAGTTGCTCCAAAACTACAAATAACGAAGAAGAAAAATACTGTATAAATCAAAACCAGGAGGGACGAACTAGAGAAAGCTGAGCTAAACAATCTTATCAATAAGGGGCAGAGATCAGAGAAAAGAAAAGGAAACATAGATCATGTAGAGGAAGCTATCAGTAAGGGTAGAATTATTAAAGAAGCCTAGCACAGAATAGTCTTGAGAAGACAGCAAATGAGAGGCAAGAACAGAAAGATTATTAAATTTAGAGACAAAATAACAAAGACAGCAGGATAATTTTACTAAGAACTTAACTAGTCAAATGCCGTGATAGAGCCAGTAAATCTATTCGTAGAAGTTAGGAGTGTGCCAGAAACTATAAATGAAGTAGAGCTGATTCTAGAATGAATGAAATGAGGAGAAACACCATGGTAAGAAAGGATAACAATAGACCTCCTGAAAAAAATAAAAGTTCATGGTAGATTGGTTCAGCTATTTTTCTAGTACATACATCAGGAAAGCGTTTATGAATCATGGTACAATGCTATAGTAATTTTACCTCACAAGAAAAGAGACCAGAAAGACCTTAGTACCAGTCGATTAGTTTAATATCAAATGTCTGCAGAGTATTCACTAAAATTCCTACATATAAGAAAAATACAATTTTACATGAAGACCAATCAAGAGAACAGAGGCATTAGAAGTGGAAACTCGACTATAAACCATCTGCAGACGATTAATCAACTATTCGAGAAAAAACAAATACGATAAACTTTTTTGTTTAGCTTCTGTAAATGACAAAAGCCTTTGACTCGGTAGAACAAATGACAATATAAACTCACTACGAAAATTGTGTGTAAACAAACACGTTGTAAAGGTTTTTGATAAAATTTATACGAAAGGTACTGCTGTAATTTGTCTATATAAGGATGCAGAAAAGATTAATATCGAAAAAGGAGTATGGCAAAGCGATATACTTTCACCCAATAACTCCTTAAAAAAATCAGAAGATTCAGTTGCGGAGGGAAAAGCTTGAAGATTAATAGTTAATACTTTAATTATCTTACATTTGCAGACTGTATTGTTCTTACATCAGAAGAAGCAAAA
>NC_134784.1:38571554-38574054 GCF_046742065.1 Oratosquilla oratoria
TGTGTGTGTGTGTATGTATGTGTATGTGTGTGTGTGTGTGTGTATATGTGTGTGTGTGTGTTTGTGTGTTTGTGTGTGTGTGTGTGTGTGTGCGCGCGTGTGTACGTGTGTGTGTGTGTGTGTGTGTGTGTGTGTGTGTGTGCGTGCGTGTGTGTGTGTGTATACGCTATGCGTTGTTGAAGTCTACAGCAGTGGCAGCATTGTTTAATTTGTATGAAGTACTCTCAATACGTCTAGTGAGAGGGCGAAGGTTGAAGACCAGTGTATTGATAGATTATCCAAGGTCCATGTTTATTCACTCGAGACGTATTTTGGAATTAATCAGGAGCCATTATTAGGAGTTATAATGGCTATAATAATATGGATACAAAACAGGAATAGAATATGGAACGTGATGGGTGGGATATTGTATCCACAAAGAATTCTTGGGAGAGGATGTCGGTTGTAGCTATCTACGGAGTGCCATCGTTGGTGGGAATATTTTCTCATGCATGGGAGCAAACCCTTCGGTTTGTAATTGTATGTTGATGGAAGGTTTATCCAAACGAACGAAAATTGATTCAGCCATCCTTAATCTCTTCCTGTCTTGTTTGAAATGAAGAATTGATGTTTGTGTTTCCAATTGTTTTCTGGTGAGGAGATTTCTATGAATGTTATTGGTATGTCGAAGAAGAGTCCCATCTTACAAATGCACTGTCATCCTTTTAGATGAGGTGATATTAGAGCTAAGAAGACTGTAGTCACCAATGAAAGGGCATTGTCTGTGGGAGACAACTATTTTTCATGACGAGGCTGGACGTCCTTTTTGTTTTGTAAAAAATTACAAGTTTTAGGATGACGCTTGGGTCTGTAGGGATGACATTGTTATTTATGATCGCTTTGTATTATTCTTGTTATTTTTATAAGTATTATTTCTACGTCAAATCTCTATTTTGTAAAGTAAAACTTAACCTTTAACAGTTGACCTTTTCCTTTCACAAAATGTCTTTTCTTATATAAAATTTTCATTTCCTCTGACTTCTTGTCCTTCAGCAAGAAAACTTATCTCATCAGGCTAACCATCTCTTTCATAAGTTATGCACTCTGGTCCATCCTCGTACATGGCACAATTCATGTGTATCTGTTCAATAAAAAATTGCATTTACTTACGAAAAAATAAATGTGTGGGGCATTTGTAGAAAATCTCCACGGGAAAGCCTTCAAATGAACGGCTCAACACCGACGTCACTTCTGAGATATTTTGATTCAGTGTCCATTTTTCCTTCCAAGGGAGATCTTTATTTATCTCACAAAGTCCTTTGAGCTATAGTCTTTCACTCTTTTCTCAAGAGTTGCTCTCCTAGGGAACAAGATTCAATACAATTGATTTTTTTTCAATATAATTCCACTCCTATTAAAAAAACTGCTTCTCATCTACTACCTGAAGGAATTCTCTGCCGGTATACAAAATAGAAACATCCACAACCACATAAAGAAGTAATGAAGCAATCCTATCATTACCGAACCACACAGTATTTATTTTCTTATTTCAAATGTCCAATGATTCTATTTCTGTGATGAACTTGATTTTTGAAAGGGGTATTTTTTCATCCTGGAGATTATCCCTCAAATACATAAGATGCTATGGAAATTTCAAAATATAAACTTGTATTCTGGAATTTTGTAATTTAGGAAATCTTCATATTTGACCCCAGCACAGCAACGACAGCATCGATTAGAACAAGACCATATTTCTTTTCAATACCATCAACGGTATTTTTCGCCGTCTAGTCGAACCCGGCTTCCTCCAGCTTCCCAGCAACAATGGCTTCTACGTCATAGATCACCCTACCCAACAAACCGTTTGCCTCTTCCTCTTAATCAAGTCCGGAAGTAGCACCGTCTCATATATCTAATCTTACTGTCCCCAGGTGATTGATTTCGGCTGAAGAACTGTAATCACATTTCCTACTCAGAGAATTAAACTTATTGCACTTAATTTGTTCGGAACTGGGCTCGTCTTATATACTTATCTAGGCTGCCACCAACAAATATATCTCATTGCAGGACAGCAATTAACCAAAGATCAAGGACTATCACTTAAGGATTATTTATTATTTCTCCCAGCTAACCAACTCATACACCTCTTGGCCTCAGGCCTCTTATATACACTCCCAGAAAAGTGAGGGAAGGCTGTATTGGATCCTAGATCAACTCTTTAGCCCTGTATGATGTCCTCAACGAATATTAAACATTGAAATATTTGCTCTTAATGAACACCAGGCATCTTTATTCACGCAAGAAATACCTTTGTACCAGTTAAAATTAAACAGTCTCCTTGACTAGACTTTCTCAAATGAACTGCGTATAGCATTTTACGCCAAATCTATTGCGTTTAAAAAAAAATTTGAGCTAATGCCAGACAATCATACCTAACTCAGGGGCATCTCAAGACTGTAGGGTTAAATGGTCATACGGATAGTCTATGGGCCGACTGAAATTGTAATACTATTCAAATGAA
>NC_134784.1:38579054-38586554 GCF_046742065.1 Oratosquilla oratoria
ACCACCAACACCACCCTTATACCACAACCATCACTTCCACTACCATCACCTTTAATGCCACAATCAACACCACCACCACTACCACCACCATGGTAAACACCACCATTTCCACCACTGCCACCACCATCACCACAACCACAAAGACCACCACCACTCCCAACACCACCACTACCATCACTGCCACCACATCCACCACCCGCACTACCACCGCTGCCACCACCACAGGATCACCATCACCATAGCTACAACCACCAAAACCACTACCACTACCACCACCACTGCCAACACCACTTCCATCACCACTTCCATCACCATTGCCACCACCACAACTACGAAGATCATCACCACCGCCACCGCCACCGTTACCGCCACCACCACCACCACCACCACCACCACCACCACCACCACCACCACCACCACCACCACCACCACCACCACCACCACCACCACCACCAACACCAACACCAACACCAACATCAACACCAACACCAACACCAACACCAACACCAACACCAACACCAACACCAACACCAACACCAACACCCCGTTGCTCTTTGTTGGCACGTCTGCAGCGTGCAAGAGCGAGCTGCAAGTAGCTCATCTTATCCCATCAGAGGTCATCAATCACAGCTTGTTTTGCCTCGTCGTTATAACTTTGCCATCTTGAGAAAATGGGGATTTACATTTAAGATTCCTTCTGGTACACGATGTGGCCACATTCACCTCTTTCTTTCGCTGCCAAAGGAGAGTGCCATAGGTAGGAATGAAGTAGCCTGATAGCAGCAAGGATGAATATAAAAAACGAACATGGGTAATGACTGCCTGTTATCGTGCACTATTAATTGATTAGTTGCATGTAGCCAATAATTTAGGAATGTTTTTAGGGCATCCATACAGACTAAAGCCACTCATCACTTGTCTATATTAGAACAAAATCTCTAATTTTAGAGCAATGATGAAAGTTAATGCATTAACACTAACCCTCCTTTATGCTGTTCCCTTGAAGTTCTCCTTTAACACTACTTCTTTGAATATACTGTATATTTTCTTTCCCTTTGTGTCCCCTGTAGTAGAAGGATGAAAGAATTCTACCATCGTATTTCCCATGTGAGTCGTAAAGGCGACAAAGTGGACGGATTAGTGGGACTGGGTGTCCTGCTCCATGTGTGTTGAACCTACAGGAAGTCAAAGCATAAGAAAGTCTGGGAGGAGAACTCTAACTATAACTCTTTAATATGGGTCATTAGATCTGGACATCTGTGGTACAGATAAGAGTAATATTGAAGCGAAAGGCAGTATGTTTGTGAGAATGAAGATGGATGTATTAGCATAAGCTATTAGCTAAGTTGAAAGAGAGGAGGTGTTTTGAATTTCGGAGTGTGGAGAAAAAGTGTCGGGAATGATGAGGGAGTAAAGGAAGGAAGAAGTATCTCTACTGGTAATTGATGAGAAAAGTGAGTGGTGGACTGAAAGAATATATTTTAGGTTAATGTAAGCAAATGCGGAACTGGGATGGAATGTGTGGGTTTTTATAAGCGCATATGGGACTGGTATTGAGAAGAATGAAGAGGAGAGATGTTTATTTTGGGTAGATTCAAATAAGCGTGCACGAACTCCCTGAAATCACTTGGACGGCGTGACCTGGTGCTGCCTCTGAGCTAGCTGACCTGAAACAACCCAATGTAATTATGATCCGCATGTGGCTCGCCTACCTATGGTAGAAATGTAGCCTTAGTCCACAAGTAAGGTAGTTCTAACTCACTCAATAAGGGGCTCACTAACCTCTCATTTCTCCGTAGTCTATACCCGCTACATTGGTGACCACATGGAGCGACTAAATGGACTCACCTTCCGTTGCTGCTATCCACACCACCACTGCTACCCCCGAAGTCTCGCTAGTCTCTGCCAACGCCGCCTTCACCTTCTCCCTGAACCTATCACCCTTGTCCACAGTCAACGCGCTCTCTTGGTTTCACTGGACAAAGATCCAGTTCCACCAATGGAGAATCAGAGCTCTCCAAACGAAGGCGAACTACGTTCTCGAGACGATCTCCGTGGGCATGTTCCAGCATATCTTTTTATGGTTTTGCAGACACGACAATGTCATCCAATATGACACACTGAAGCAGTACCTGTTTTAGGAGTTGACTCCGTCGTCAGCCTATACAGCCACAAAATCCTTCTACTCCCCCAAGAACCACTGGGGGACATTAAACCAAGTGCAGCATACATCGACGTGCTCCAACAAATGCGGTTCTTGCGCTTCCCAGCACCTGTCCAATCCGTCCTTGGTAACGCCGCGGATATAACCATCGACGAAGTTTCATGATAGGTGGACCACATCGCCGACGCCCATACATCCTCAGTAAGAAAACAGGACGTCTGCGATGTTAAAGGCGCTGTAAACGAGGGCGAGGTTACCACAGCAGAAGTAGTTCTAGCCAACAGACCCCAACAACGACATCAGACCAATGCCCCTCCACACAAACTTTGTTACTACCACATGAGATTCGGTGCAATCGCCAGGAACTACCGACTATAATACACCGGAAAAAAAGGTCACCATCTTCCACGGTGCCTCCGCAGCTGCGACGGGCCTGTACATCATCGGCAAGACCTGCAAAGGTCGTTTCTTGGTCGGCACCAACACCTACAGATCAATATTTCCAACATCTACAGCAGAACGTCGGTTCTCCAAGGATGTTCGTGTGAGGATCACCGTCGCTAACGGCAGCACCGTTGCCACCTACGGGTGCAAAAACCTGCACTTCATCTTCGGGAGTCGCCACTATTACTGGAGCTTCAGCCTGTCAGACATGTGGACAGCGCGATCTAACGCTGCATCGAGAGTGGCTGACATGTTCCAGTACGATGGAGTTATGCCCTGCATGTAGCTTACTCATCTGCGGTATAAATTCCGATCCCAGGACGCATGTAAAGTAATTCTATTTATCCAATATAAGGCTCATTAACCTATCTTGTCCCACTAGTTTACACTCACTATAAGTGTTTCGAAAGTTTCGGGAGAAATATCAATGTAGTAGTGTTGAAGGGCCTTAATGTTGGACGGCATGATCCAATAGATGGAGTAGTAGGAATTTTTTAATTGCTTGGTAAATGTTAGCGTGGACCGTTGATATTGAATGTGTGTTTAGAAAGATAGTTCATGCTAACAAAGGCAGTATTTAAGAAGAGAGTCAAGCATAAGTATACATGGGAAAGGACGGTGGATGGAAAGGTAATTGATAAAGCATTGATTAACTATGTAGTGTTATCCAAAGTAAGGATAAGAAGTTTTTTGTATGTCCATGCTCTTAGGGGAGAGAGTGGGGGAGTTTCAGATCATTTTAATGGTAGAAAGGACATCGAGAGTACAGGATAAGTGGAGACAGAAAAAGGGGGAAGGTAGAGCAGTTGCTAAAAGTGAATAATTTGCATGTCAAGGAAAATGAGAAGGAATATGAAGAGAAGCTGAGAAAAGTATGGGAGGTGGTGAGAGATAGAGTAGAAATAGGAGAGTAGAAGTAGGTTGTAGATGAAGAATGGGTTTGTTTCAAGGAGGAAGTAGTAAGGTGTATGTGGTATGTGGAATGAGGGGAGGAGGGAGAGTATAGAAGAAAGTGTAGTAAAGGGTGGGATGGTGAGGTGAAGATAGTAGTAGAGGAGAAAAGTATATATTTGTGAATTGGTTGCAAAGTAGGACTAGGGAAGCACCAGAAAGGAGATTAAAAGCAAAACATAAAATAAAGGGGATGGAAAGTAGAGAAGATATAAAAGGGAGTAGTAGTTTTACAGAATGAAAATAAATGAAGATTGGGAGAGGGATGAGACAGTAGAGAGGAAAAGGTGAAAGGTGCAGTCAAAGTGAATATGGTAAGTAGAAGATAGGTAAAGAAGAAAAGGTAAGAAAATGGCTGTGATGGGAGAGGAAAATGAAAAAAAAAATATATAGGAAAAGATAAGGTACAATGATATTTGAAAACTATAAGAGCTGGTAAGGCATCTGAGTTGAATTTCTGTCATGCGGAGTTTCTGAAAAAGGGGTACAGTTATAGGTGACTGACTAGTGAGGTTTTTTAATGTGTGCATAAAGTAGGAGAATGCACCGGAGGACTAGAGAAGTGCCTATATATTTCCGTATTGTAAAAGGAAAGTGTGAAAGTAGTAGTTCTAGACGGATCAGTTTGTTATGTGTATTTGTTAATGTATATGGTAGGGTGTTTATTTAAAGACTTAGGAGATTAACAGAGAGCTTAATATTGGTGAGGTATAGTGTGAATTTAGGAAAGGTTGAAGATGCGTGGATAAATTTTTTATGGTAAGGCAGATTTGTGGGAATTCTTTGGTAAAAGGTAAGAATGTATGTTTTGGCCTCCAGGAAACGGTTTATGACAGGGTACACAGGAACACATTGTGGGAGGTATTGCAGATATATGAATATAAGAAAATAAGAATGAAAGAAACTACAAGAGATAATAAGGACTATATTTGGCGGTTCCATACCCATTACCACCTATAATCCCTATCTATAAAACTATTCAATCTTGTGTTATAACAACCGATAGTTTCAGCGCTCACTATATGGTTACTAAGTCTATTTTATTCTTTGACCACTCTATTGGTAAACCAGTTTTTGCCTATTTTCTTCTTAGATATAAGTTTGTCTAATTTAAAAATGTTACTGCGAATCCTGCTCTATTGTCTTAATAAGTTGACATTGTCTGCATCACCCTTGTTAAAACTCTTAACCTTTTTGAATACCTTTATTAGATCACCCCGCACTCTACGTCTTTCCAGAGAGTATAAGTTAGGGTACCTAAGCCTGTCTACGTTGGTAAGTTTCTGAGCCCATGTATCATTTTGGTCATTCTCCTCTGTACTGATCCATTATATAAGACGGAGAGCAAGACTGTAATCATAGCCAAGGATGGGTATTACTAACGCCAGATAGAGTTTGATAACTACCTCTGCATTTTTATTTGTAACCGTCCTAGCAATAAATCCAAATGTTCTGTTTGATCTATTCCTGGCGCTAATGCATTGCTTCTTGAATTTAAGGTCAGGACTCACAAGCACTCCCAAATCTCTCTCACATTTAGTTATTCTTTTAAAAGATGATTTCTAAGCTATGTCTGATCTCTGGGTTGTGTAAATCTACGTTTAATAAAATGCACTTTGAGATATTGAGGTTCATATCTATGCGAACAATTTGTTAAGATCTTCCTGCGATATATCGGCGTCTTCCACCATCCTAATTTGGAATCTTATATTTATATTATCTGCAAACTTACTAACATCACTAATAATTCCATTGTCCAAGTCCTTTATGCACATAGTGAACCATAAGAGACCCAAAAACCGAGCTCTGGTGAACTCTACTCGTGACACTCCCTCATCTGGATTTTACACCGTTCATGGTGACCCATTGTTTTCTGTCATTGATCCATACTCTAATTCATTCAAACACTTTCCCTCCTATGATATGGGCTTTGACTTTATTAATTAGTCTTTGGTGGGGCACTTTCTTGAACACTTTGGTAAAGTCAAGGTAAACAACTCATGCTGTGCGTCACGAATTAAGTTATGCTTCTCGATGTGATCTCTGATTCTATTAAGTATCATTGATTCCAACGTCAAACTGATTGGCCTGTAGTTGTGTATATAAAAAAAATCACCCTTTTGAGAAAACAGGAGTAACGTTCGTCTGCCCACAAGAAACAGGCACGAATCCAATGTCTTCCGTACTTCCATTAAGTGGTCGTAGATTTCAAATGTACTCTCTTTAAGTAGTCTCGGAAAAAAAATAGTCTAAACCCAGGGATTTTGTAGCTTTAAGTCTATCAATCTGTTTGATTGACTACTTTTTCCTTGGCAATGCTGATGTTAATTAGTCTATTTCTTTCATCCCCACTGAAGATCGGATCGCATTCCGGTACCATATTTCACCTCTTCTTAGTAAACAATGTGAGAAAATATTTATTAAATGCTTTGATAATTTTATCCTCAGAATCTATCAAGAAATCTTCATCGTTTTTAATTGTGCCAATCCTTTCCTTATATTTCGTTCTGTAGAAATAAAAAAATAAACTTCTGGGTTGAATCTCGTATGTCTGGCACTTTTAATTTCGTAGTTACTTTACTGTTCGCGTGTTCTTTTTAACCAATCGAGCCATATCGTTATACTTAGATCTAAGGTGTGCCTCCTCATTTCTTATTCTGACGTAAAATCCTCTTTTTATTCCCATCTCATTTTACAGTCTATCCGTTATCTATTTTGGAGTATTAGTATTCACTCTTAATTATATGAGGGGAACAAATCTACGCTGGCCACACAAAATCCTAGCGGTTAGTTTATCATACGTTGCATCTAGACTGGTGACCCTACTATTGACCTCCAGGCTTTGATTGTATGTGATCTTACTTGAGAGTCCCATATCTCCACTCATTAAACGGCCTTGGTCTATACCCCTGACCGCAATAATGACCTTCAGACTAACCATGTACCAGACCTCACTATATTTTTCATCTGGACATCTGTAGAACAGAAGTTAACAGCAAAATGATAATGTTCTCTAAAATTGTATACCGAGAAAAAGAAAATAAACAGAAACTTGTGAATGTGTAGATTCGTTTGGAAAGAAGACGATAGATAAATGATGATTAACTGTAAAATACTTTCCTTTTTTCCAACGAACATTCTCTGCGAGTTTTAGGTTGGTAGAAATACACATAAATAAACATTCATTTTCAAAAAGATAATTATCGTATATATTAAAATATGTTTAGATTATGTTCTTTGTCGCACTATATCTTTGGGCCCACAAATAGGTCGGAAAAATCTGGAGTGTTTATTCAAAGGAATTTCAAAATTTCGAAAAGCATTATATTCAATTGACTTCACTGGAAGCTTATTTCATTCATTGAAGAGACGTGGTTACAGAATCGTTACAACATATGTATATATGGATATATACATATATATATATATATGCATATATACATATATATCTATATACATGTATGTACGTGTATACATATATATATATATACATACATACATACATACCTATATATATATATACATATATATGTTCGATTGAAGACCAGAGCTAATTCAATATCCACTATCATAGCGATTTTCTTAATTTTCCGACTAGTTTGTTTGTATCATGCAACCATCTTCAGGTAGGTAAGAATAAATATACAAAGCAGGAGTTTAAATAAGAGTAAATGAAGGAACTTGGAGAGTTAAATCGTAGCTAGGCGTCAGGTACTGGACGGAAGTGAGGTCTTTGCTTCAGCGGGATGTAGGTGGACATCAGATATCTGTAGCAGGACGTTTGGTCTTTGTTACCACACAGCTTCGCTGTGTAGTTGTAAAGTACTAAGTGTGTCCGTCTGTATATTAATGATAGGGGTGTATTGTGTAATGTAGACTCTTTCCAAGATGTGTAGTTTGTTGTTGCTGTTGTTGCATTGTTTAAGTATTTTTGTATTGTT
>NC_134784.1:38596554-38601554 GCF_046742065.1 Oratosquilla oratoria
CAGGAAGGTAATGTTGTGTACAAGTTCGATTCCCCCGTCGGTGATTGTCAGCACTGCACCTCCTCGTACATCGGGATGATTTCTATGACCTTCTTCAAAAGGCTTACATACTGCCTCCAGAAAAGCGCTATCAAAAGACACATAAAAAAAATCACAACATCACCATCACCAGACCTACACCAGAATCATTTACAAAACTCACAAACCCCTTCGGCTCAAGATGGCCTAATCTGTGAGCATCTGCATCGAGAAACCTTCCACCAACATACAACTCATACCAACAACCACATTTCCGGGCAAGAGACGTATATAATACAAACAATAACAATCCTTTCTATAACCCACAGGAAAGTTGTTATTTCCAGGTACGCAGCGTTATGGATCACAGCCACCAGAGTCTGACCTCTCCCGGTGTACGGTCAGTATATTAACTAACTGTGTCCACTAACTTTTGTAACTCCCTCCATAAGGATGACCGAGTCAGGTCGAAAGACGTCTTGGAGAAATAAAAGATATAAAAAATTCAAAATGTCTTTTGGACACCTACTGGAACCAGCACTAGAGACTCGTCGCAAGAGATAAACTAAAGCTTCACTACAAGCTCAACAACGCCATTACTACATCATACCATTCAGTATCTACCTGATGACGAACTATATAATTTCCTGCACAATAGAATAACAATGAATTAATCATTAACTATGTAATCTTTTATAATGTATATTTTTGTTTTGAAAAAAGAACAGTGAATATTCAATAGCTATATAGGAATTGTTTCATAATGCAATAAATATTCTTGTACAGAAAAAATACATAATAAACACCAAAAAACTTTATTTGTACAACAAACACAATGGAAGGGTAAAATAACTTTAGCTTTATTATTGAAAAGCTTAAACTGATCCTTGTCTCCGACAAGACTTTCCCATCACTAACAATCGGTTTTCCAACAAAGATTTTTTATTCTCTTTTTTTCATAAATCTTTATTTTTTTTCTCTAACAATATTTTGCTATTCTACTTTTTCTCTTTTATTCTTTATAAATTTTCCTTAAAAAAGTCTGTATTAGTTACTGTTTCCTTTAATTTTCCCTTTTCTTCTCTTCTTTCTCATGTTCTTTTGCCTTCTTTTTATGATTCTCATCCTTACTTTTTACTTTCTCCCTCTTCTTTTCCTTTTTATTCATTCCTTATAAATTTCTCTTCTACCCAAAAAAAATAGTATCTCTTTCCTCTCCCCTTTTTCTTTTGTTCACCTACCCTTGACACTTCCCAGTCCTTCTTCCACCTTCTCCTTACATATCTTACTGCAGCCTTCCATTTTCTATTCCTTTACCATCTTTCACCTTCCCTGATCACTTTACATTGTTTTCCAATTTCTCCCCCCCCCCTTATCCCCTTAATCTCTTCTTCCTATCTCTCCGCCTCCTTTTCCTTTTTCTCTGAATATCCTTCCCCCCCTCCTCTCCTCCTCCTCCTACTCCTCATTTTCTTTTCCTACTTTCTTTCTCTTCCGCTCCTTCCCCCTCCTCAACCTAATCTTTTTTCCTGTCACTTTACCAGTTTTGTCCTACAAGATCAGTTACAGCGCCAAGCTTTCTCCTCTTCTTTCCCATTTCTTTCCCACTCTTTTTCTCCTTGTCCTTTCTTCTTCTTTTTTGAACTCCACTTGTTTCCTTTTTTCCTCTTTATCTTTTCTATCTCCTCGTTTCATCACCATTACCATGTCTTTACCATCACCAAGACAAGAACTAAGAAGAAGAAGAAGAAGAAGACGAAGAAGAGGGGGAAAAAGTAGAAGAGGGGGAAGAAGAAGAAGAAGAATAAGAAGAAGAGGAAGGACAACAACAACAACAACAACAACAACAACAACAACAACAACAACATATACACTATGTAAAAGATATGAAGAAAAACCTCATTCTAGCCGTGGTGTTCCTCAGGGAGAGGGAAATGCTCGGCTAGACATAGTCTTGGAAGCGACAACAACAACAACAACTATTAATACAGTACAACAACAACAACAACAACAACTACAATAACAGCATCAGCAACAGCAACAAGAACAGCAATAGCAGCAACATCAAGAAAACAACAACAACAACAACAATAACAACAACAACAAAAGCAATGATAGCAGCAGCAACAGCAGCAGGAGCAACAACATTAAGAAAAACAACACAAACTATATCACCACCACCAACAACAATACCACCACCATCTACATCAGTAACAACAACCACAAAACAACTACAACTACAACAACAAAAACAACAGTAATAGCAACAGAAATAACAGCAACAACAACAGCAGCAGCAGCAGCAAGAACAACAACGACATGACAACCGCCACCACCGTCACTCCCACCATCACCGTCATCGCAACAATGACGACAACAAATACAACACCAACAACAAGAAATAACAGTAATAACGACAAAGACGAAGACGATAACAACAACACTTTCCCGATCCTCTTTCCCTTCACCTCTCTCTCTCTCTCTCTCTCTCTCTCTCTCTCTCTCTCTCTCTCTCTCTCTCTCTCTCTCTCTCTCTCTATCTATCTATCTATCTATCTATCTCTATCTCTGTCAATAACGACAGAGGCGAAAACGAAGACAACACCAGCACTCTCCTATTCCTCTTTCTCTCGTTTTTTCTTCCTCTTCCTTCTTTACTTCCTATTCCTTTTCGTCTTCTTCCTCTGCCTTCCCATTCCTCCTTCTCGCCTTCCGTCTTCTTCTGCTACTATTTGAATTGCCACGACATGCTCTTTGTCGGCAAGTCTGCAGCGGACAAGAACGAGCTGCAAGTAGCTCATCTTGCCCATCAAAGAGGTCATCAATCACAGCTTGTTTTGCCTCGTCTTTATAACTTTGCCATTTTGAGAAAATGGGATTTACATTTAAGACTCCTTCTGCTACACGATGTGGCCACGCTCACTTCTTTTTTGCTGCCAAGGGAGAGTGCAACGGAGAGGAATGAGAAAAGCAAAGTGCCAAAGTAATATACAGAGGATTAATCAAAATAGTCTATCACACTGTTGCTATGGAATCGCCTGACAGAAACCTGAAAAAGATAGAATTTACAATTTTATATAGAAATCTAGTTTGTCACAGGTTTTGAGAACTTTCTTCCATATTACGTGATACCATTGATTTTATGACATATTTTTTTCATCTCGGTGGACTCAGTAGCAAGGTGCAAATATTCTTTCTCGATTTACCTCCTTCGGAGCCAGATGGTATTTTTCTCTTCATCATGCTTATCGACAGGCTTGAAAATCATAAAAGCTAGAAAGGCACTAGAATTTGATGGGTGTCATACGGAGAGTCTGACAAAGGGAGGTACGGTTGTAATGAATTGACTAGTGATGTTATTTTTTGTGTGTCTAAGGTAGGGTAGTGCACGGGAGGACTGAAGGTGTGTGTGCATAGATCTGTTCTACAAAGGAAAAGGGGACAAAAGCGAATGTAATTGTTTTAGAGGGATCAGTTTATTGGGCGTAGCCGGTAACGCATATGGTAGGGTGTTTATCAAAAGGATTGGTAGAAGAACAGAGATAGACACGAATACATTGTGGAGTGTATTGTAAATATATGTGATAAGGGGAAAGCTGTTATGGGCGGTTGAATGCTTTTGCATGAGTAGTATATTACAAAGGATTACAAAGGAATGTTGACAATGAGGGGTTTAAGGTGAAGATAGAGACGTGCCAGGATTATGATGTGTCGCCATGGTAATTCAGTGTGTACATTGGTAGGGTGGTAAGGGAGGTAGATGCAAAGATGGTGGGCAGAGGATTAGGGATGGCTAGATAAACTGAATGAAAGTGAAAGGTAAACCAGTTGTTGTTTGCTGATTATACTGCACTTATGGCTGGTTCTAAGGAGGGTTTGAGGAACCTAGTGACTGAGTTTGTGAAGGTATGCGATAGGAGAAATTCTTTCACCTTTTCCAATTCTCTGCCCACCAATCTTGCATCTATCTCCCGTGCCACCCCATCCATATATACATTGAGCTACCATGGTGACATAGTGCAACCTTGACGCAGTCCCACCTTCACATCAGACCGCTCACCCTTACCACTTCCAACCTTAACTCAACGTCAACACTTCATGTAAATACTCTGGACTGCCCTTAACAACTTTCCCATTATCCCAGGTCCTTGAATTCTCGTAGTATGAATATACAAAAAGCAAAATTCATAGTTAACTTCAATCTATATTCTTTTGTCGCCTTTTGCAATTTGCATGGGAATTGTTTGTTTCGGAATTCTCCTCCCTCTACATCCCACCACTAATAGGGACCACCTTGTCGTGGTGGTGGTGATGTGTGTGTGTGGCTTGTGTATCCCTATGATCTGACGAGATAGGCTAGACGGGGGTTCGGCCCCTGTTCTGTCCTAATGAGGGGGAGAGGGCTACCCATGCTAGCAAGGTCGCCAAAGTGGGACCAGACGAAAGGATTCCCCGAGCTAGGTTGCCCTTACGGGCCAACGGTACCGTTCACCAGGAGGACCACCTTATGAGGTTATCCTGTTTTGGATGGTTGTGTGTCTGGGCTGGGATGAGTTGTAGGGGGATGTCTTAGTTCCGCCGTGGACAAACATTCGAACCATGAGGAGCCACTTTTTAAAACGAGTGGCCCCCATGGGGACAAGGTACCCCGCTCTCGCCGGCCAGCGCTCGCTCCCCTCGTAATTCCTGTTGGCGGTTGGTTGCACTTGGTACCTAGAGCCATTCAGATCATCATCATCCTATCTCTATAAATACACTTGAAAACTCCTCTGGTCCTCGAGGTGCGGTCGACCAGAGCTTCGTTACTGGTGTGTGGCATACTGTAAAGAACACCGAGGTAACTTTTTCCACTTGCTAAGTATCTAGAGAGAAGTTGGAGTACTTCCTACAAATAACCCCAAGAAGTAAGGTAGAGATGTGTTGATCCTAGCTAAGGACTTAACATAAACCATAATGCTCCTCTATCTACCTTGCCCTTCAGA
>NC_134784.1:38611554-38614054 GCF_046742065.1 Oratosquilla oratoria
AAAGTGGGAGGTGAGCCAGCTGTTGTTTGCGGACGACACTGCGCTTGTGGCAGGGTCAGAGGAGGGATTGAGGAAGCTGGTGGCAGAGTTTGGGAGAGTATGTGATAGAAGAAAGCTAAAGATAAATGTGGGTAAAAGTAAGGTGATGAGATGTACAAGGGGTGAAAGTGGCAGTAGACTGGAAGTGAACATTAAGGGAGAGCGACTGGAGGAAGTGGATAGTTTTAGATACTTGGGTGCAAGTGTAGCAGGAAAGGGTGGAGTGAAGGTGGAGGTAGAATGTAGATTGAGAGAAGCGAGTAAATACCTTGGTGGTTTAAAGAGTGTAATGAGGAATAGACATTTGGGAATGGATGCGAAGAGGAGACTGTATGAAGGAGTGATTGTGCCAACAGCACTGTATGGGGCAGAAACGTGGAATATAAGAGAAGAAGAGAGAAGGAGTTTGAATATGTTTGAGATGAGGTGTCTGAGAAGTATGGTGGGGGTTACTAGGCTGGATAGCGTGAGAAATGAGGAGGTGAGGAGGAGAACAGGGGTGAAAAAGGATTTGGGAGATAGGGTTGATGAAAGAATATTAGGATGGTTTGGACACATGGAAAGAATGAGTGAAGAAAGACTAGTAAAAGAGGTATGGAAGGCAGATGTGGAGGGAGTGAACATGAGGGGACGTCCTAGGATGAGGTGGATGGATGGGGTGAAGGGGGCTTTGGGGAAGAGGGGAATGTCTGTTGAGGAAGGAAGGGAGAGGACGGAAGACAGAGGTGAGTGGAGAATGGTTGTATATGGATGATGTTGTGACTGCATGAGGAGGAATAGGCGGGGGGGTGGGGGCCGGGGTAGTATGTGTGAGTAAATTTTGACGCAGCCCGAAGGGATTTCTCCCCGTCCTCGCCTTATATGCAGAGGGGAACGGAGAGGGGGGGTCGCCGATTAAATGAAGCGGCCTTGCTGTGGATGTACTGTGTCTTGCGACACTGCTTCTGACCCAGGGCGGTGGGCAGGGTGCAGGGATGACCCGTCATCCAGGAGGTGCTCAGATGAGAGGGAGGGTGGGAGGGGTGTGGAGTGTATCTAGGGATGAAATGGGTGGGAGTGTTTTTATGCCTTTCCCTTTTTGGCTACCTCCCTTGGAAGGGGGAAAAAGCCTTGGTATATGTATGTATGTATATATATATATATATATATATATATATATATATATTCATTGTATATATGGGCAGGAGATTTTCTCTTATACATACTTCATTGAAGGTGATGGCTAATTGTGGATTTATAATTTTTTAAATGTATTTTCCAGATGTCTCACTATGGACTTATGTTCCTTTGAAAGGAGGTTTATGACCTCACTATAGGTGGTCATGTTGGCTATATCGCGATTTCGGTTCAAGACCCTTCTTTAGTAGCCCTTAGTAATATTGTATCTGGTCAAGATAAGAATTGTTCCGGTGTTATATTTAGATATGTTACTCTATATACTTAAATTCCCAAACTTGTTCTTCACTGGGGGAGGTCACCGGTAAATGGGAGAGGTTACCTGTTAACTCAGGCAGTGATGAAATGTCCTGTGCCTCCGACTTTGTGTTGTGACAAAATGTCCCATGCTTGGGATTGTGGCGTTTTTGTCTCGGGCTTTGATTTGTGGGGTTACGTCTCATGCTTGGGTTTGTGGCGGATTGTCTCATACTTGGGAGGTCCCTAGGGTCATCTGCTTGTATATTTAGATTTGGGTTCAACTCTTTAATGTATAATGTTTCTAATGCCTCACTCATTTTTTCCTACTATTCTATCATGACATTTTTGTCATTTTGAATTGGGCCTATCCTTACCTTATTTTTTGTTCTGTAGAGATGAAAGAAGCCCTTTGGGTTGGATCTCGCTTGTCTGGTAACCCTACTTTCATAGTTACGTTTCGCTTTGCGCGTATTCTTTTTAACCAGTTTTGACATATTGTTGTATTTGGATCTAAGGTGTGTTCCCCGTTTTTTATTCTTACATAAAGCCCTCTTTTCATTCCACATACCCTCCGTGATCCGACTCCTGACAGTACTAATGATGTCCGGACTGACCATGTACCTGACCCCGTCACAGCCCCCTGGGTCGGTACCGTAAGTGATCAAATGTCTCAAGTAGTCTCTCATCTTGTTAAAATTGGCTTTCATAAAGTCTGTTTCTTGAATGTTATTCATACTTTTTTAATTCCTCTCGAATAATATCAAATCTTATTTCTTGATGATCACTAGAGCCTAGACTATCTCCCACTTTTACGTTACTCGTCAGGTACTCATTATTAGTCAAGAGTAAGTCCAGAGTAGGCTCAGTAATAGTTTGTTTTAAGAAATTATCCTGCACCACATTTAAGAAAAAAATTCGCTTCCTGATCTCCTACTAAAATTTCCCAGTCAATGTTGCTACAAATAGAATTTCCCATGATCACAACGTTTTTGTACCGGGACGCACTGCGAATTTCATGAATCAGGGCAACAGTCTGCTCAATGCT
>NC_134784.1:38619054-38624054 GCF_046742065.1 Oratosquilla oratoria
ATTATAAGCCATGCTTGTAGGAGTGGTTAATCATTAGGCTAAAAAGATGTTTATATTAATATGTATACACAATAACATTAAAAGAACATCCAGCTTATATTTATTCTTGGGGAAGCAGATTTTGTTCGTGTTGAATATCACGCATCAATTTAATCAACTGCACACATCTCATTTCAACATCTTATAGAACATGAGAGGCCCAAAATATTGTGAGTATTATTACCTTATAGATGTCTATTTCATGTATTGCATATATAAATTATTGAATTATAATATGTATATAGTAGAGCCGTCAAATCTTGCACGGTTTTTGCTCAAGGGCCTGGTTCTATATCTAATCGTAAAAAAAAAAAAAAAAAAAATCCTCTTGGTGGTGGGCTTGCAACCTCTGTCAAAATCACCAAGCCCATTGTTTGGATTGCCAGGGTGTTGTAAATGAGGCATAAACACGTCTAGCCCGGCCCAGGGTAAATGTCCATTGAGCTCTCTGTGTGGGCTCCTAGAAAATTCTTTTTCTCACCCAGGACGATCGACTACCCTTTTTATCGGCAAAGTTCAGGAATCTTAGATTGGATATAGTGGCTATCTTAGAGGTGAGAAGACCAGGCAGTGGCGAGGTCAGTAGTGAAAGTTACAGCTACTTCTGGTCTGGCCGAGCCGATGGGTCTCACCTTGCAGGAGTAGCTGTAGGAAAATCTAGCCGACTACAGTACGGCACTGTAAAATTTACCCCGGTTGATGAGCTTATGATGTTGGTGAGTCTGAAGCACATCTTGGGCATCTTCTCTCTTATTGCAGTTTACGTTTCTACAGAGGCATATCCCTAGCATTAATATGAAATATTTCATGCCTGCCATTGTTAAGCCCTTGCGTGAATATCATAATCTTATGTAAATGTATATGTTGTGTCTTATATGTAAGCATATATATTGTGTATTTCTTCAAAGAAAAATAAAGAGATGATTAAGATTCAATTTGTTCGGAGTAAAGACATATAGACGTGGTAATTCATCGTAATGTTTGGGAACAATGTATAAAAACATTACATGAGTTCTTCAAGAGAGCTGATCAGGCAGAGTTAAAAATTAATCTAGAGAAGAGTAATTTTGGTCAATAGGAAATGCTCAAGTCAAACCTTTTGAAAGCTAAAGTGTAGGCCATCCAAGATATTCCTATGACCATGAACAAAAAGTGTATAAGACTTATGGAAACGAAGGTTATTACCGAAAGTTTTGTCCAAACTTTCTGGATTTAGCTGAAACATTAACAGAATTATTAAGGAACGAGAAAAAATTACTGGACTGAAGAATGTATGAATGCTTTTGAGCAACTAGAATGTCTTTTAATGTGTGATCTTGTCCTAAAGTGTTCTGATTTTTCTAAACCCTTTCATTTATTCACAGACGCTAGTGAGGTTGCCCTAGTAATAGCTTTAGTTCAAGAAGATAATAAACTATTGTTTATGGTAGGTTACTATAGCAAAAAGCTTTGACCCTACCATAAAAATTATGCTACCATGGAGCAAGAGTGTTTGGCTATGGTAACTGCTCTACAATACTCTGAACCTTACATTTCTCTTTTTCCCTAACCGTACACACAGATCACAACCCTCTTGTTTTCTTTAATATAATGGCCATCTCAAAATCAAAATCACGCTTAATCAGGCAGAACTTTTTTTAGAACTTATTTTTACAGATTTATATTCTCAATCTGAAACAAGTGTTTGGCCACAAAAAGTCCTTGTGGATACTCTCTCTCGAGGTATCAGTCTTAAGTGAAATAGTATCACACTCCAGCTTGAATATGATAAAATATTTCATATCTGCCATTGTCATGCCCTTGTGTGAACATCACAAAATTATATGTATCAACATCTTATGTATATGTTGTGTCTTATATGTAAATATCTGCATTGTGCTGAAGATATTCAATATCGTTTAATAATGTTGCGTCGTATAAGGGCGCAAATAGTGACCTCATCAGCAAAAATAACATAAGGTGCTACAGCGCTCCTGGCATGATTCGAATCCTCAGCTTGTTTATAGCAGATATTGACACACGATAACCTTATATGCTTGTAGACAAGAAATAAGCAGTGACGTGTCGATGATAATTCGCTACAAATGTTACTTTGTTACTAACGCCATCTAAGGAGGTTACTCAGGTCACACTGACCAAAGGTGAAGTAACATGGATGGCAGTTTAATGCATGACCGTGTGGGGCTGTTCACGAATCTCCAAAGATATTTAAAGCTTATTTTAGATCACATGTTACCAGGTCAGGCTATAAATTAGAAAATAGGAAAACATCTAACAAGTGTTTCAATAAATAAGATGAATGGCATTCTGCGGCTTTACATCGAATTCTGCCTGTCATTCAAGCTCATGTGAGCAAAGAGTTTAAGGATATGAAGATATGTGTTGACATAGCAGTGACGTTAAGTAAAATCGATGACATTATGGGGTCTTAAAAGTCAATCAAGATTTCATGACTTCAATTGGTCATTGAATAACATGAATTTCAAATATTAAGTTAATTCAAACAAGGCACGAACTCACGCCGCGAACATGTCATACTTGAATGATTTCATTTTATCTGACGTCAATAAATTCTGTTTGGCTAAAGCGAGTCCTTTATTGTTGGAGGATGAAGACTAACACAATTAACCTGTGTCGATTATCCTTGACTGAACGAAAATGGTGATTTTTTTCACGTGAACATTTTATTCTAACACATACCTAGATTATTCACTGTGTTAGGAACGACTGCTCAATGGAAAATTATTCAGCGGATATTTACTCAGTGAAGAAATGAAAATGTAGCAATTACTCACTAAATTTCTTTTTGTTTCTGTGATTTTTTTCTTTGCCAAAACGTAGTGTTTTATTCAGTGATGAGATCAGAAGATGCACGGACCAGACTCTATCAGAAATTAGAAAAGAACCAACATCTTTCAATAACTTCTATTTTTTATTCCTCCATTCCGATGCTCTGGCCACCTAATCACAGAGAGTTTGGAAGAAACTGGCTTCCTGCAACATAGCCTCGGCTCAGATTCAGCAACAGGCTCAATTTTGGCGTGTGATCATGTTTACTCTCTTCTCCGACGGTTCTTGCTTTGCTGCAAGATACTTGACACTTCCATATTTCCTGTGATCAATTGGATAGAAGCTCAGAAAATATGAATGAACAAGAAAATTCATCAAGATATATTGGATCTGTTTTACCTCCTAATAATATCTGATTCCTGTATTACATCAATGCATAAAATACTATATATCAGTAATAGAATAAATACCATAAAAACATGATCTTGAACAATAGGTATGATGAACAATCGTCTCCCCGTTCACTTTTTTGTTGAGTAACTATCCGCTGAGCAATTGTCTTATTCCATATTTACCTTACAGGTGAAAGGTTACATACAAAAATACATACATGAATATATACATACATACATACATACATACATACATACATACATACATACATACATACATACATACATACATACATACATACATACATACATACATACATACATACATACATACATACATACATACATACATACATACAAACATATATATATATATATATATATATATATATATATATATGAATGCTGAAAAACCACTAGGAAAATATATTTTCCTAGTGGTTTTTCTGCATAAATTAGAATCATGTGTTCAAGTGATTTCTCCTGCATATATATATATATATATATATATATATATATATATATATATGCATATACATATATATACATATATATATATATATATACATATATATACATATATATACATACATACATACATACACTAAAATCCCACTGTTGATTGGATGTAAGAAAAGAAAGGAAATAACGATTTCCGTATATTTCGATCACTTGCTCTGATCCTCTTCAGCGGAATACAAAGGCAAGAGAAAACACATATCTTATATACAGAGGAGAGAGGTGGAGTGAGGGAACATGGACATGACATCAGGTAGCGTCTATGTTGCTGCTCGGCTTTGTGGCAAGTCGTACGCTTTTACAATAGAAGGAAGTAATTTGTTAACTGTCAAGGTGGTTATATAATCAGGTGACCATTGTCCATTTGATATGTTAAAGTTAGGGAATTGTTTATTCGTGGTAGATTCAATGATTTTTTTTTTAAACTACATTTTGATTTGATTATGATTTTTTGCCTAGTCCCAATTTATGCGGTGATTATTGTTGGAGACATGTTAGAATACCGCGGAGTTCTGTTGTGCGTATTTTACTGAGTTATTATGTTCTTTTATTCTTGTTTGAAATTCTCTACCCGTTTGTCTCCAATATACTTCTTCACATTCTGAGCAGGGTAATTCATAAACTCCGACGTTTATGTCTTCTGTTGGTCTATGATGCAAATTAACTATTTTTCTGAATAAGATATTGGGGTACCTGAAAATATTATTTACGTTATCCTTTGGTAGTATTTGGGAGAAATCATTGATGGATTTGTTATAAGGAAGTTTTAGGCAATTTTTATTCCATTTATGATGCTGAGATGGGCTGCATAGTCTTAGTGCCCTTAGAAAAATACCCGAGGGAACACTATATTTGATATTATCGGGATGGTTACTATAGAAGTGTACATAACTCCCAGTATGTGTGGGCTTTCTGTGCACCGTGAAAGAAAGATGATCCTGATGTCTCATTACTAAAATATCTAAAAATAGCAATTTATTGTCCACCTTCCATTCCATTCTAAATTTTATGTTGGCAGTTAGGTGGTTAAGTTTGTTGAAGAAATCATTGAAGGAACCCCACTCTTCATCCCAAATCGTGAAGATGTCATCCACATATCTATACCAAAACATTCCGTGGGGTTTTATGTCCTGCAGAAGTACCGTCTCGAAATATTCCATGTATAAGTTTGCTAGCACCGGGGAGAGATTAGATCCCATTGAACGGCCAAATTTTTGCTTATAATATTTGTCATTAAATGAAAAAACATTTGTTCCCGCA
>NC_134784.1:38629054-38634054 GCF_046742065.1 Oratosquilla oratoria
GTGGAGTGTAGTGGCCTAAAACCGTGTTGTGAGTCAGCAAGGGGAATATATGGTGTGACAAGTTTAAGTATTAGGCGTTCAATGACTTTAGAGGGGGTGCAGAGAAGTGTGATTGGGCGGTGCGATGTTGGGATTGTTGGGTCTTTGTTCGGTTTTGGAATGGTGATTATTTTACCATGCTTCCAGATGTCGGGTATAGTGTTGTGTGAATAGCTGTAGTTTGCAATGTTTGTGAGTGCGTGTATACCTTGTGGTCCAATGTGTTTTAGGTGGATGTTGCTTATGTTATCAGGGCCACAGGCAGATGAGTGCTTGAGACTATGCATTATGAGTTTTGTCTGACTGTCTATGAAGGGTGTATAGTCTGAGTCTGTGGGAAAGTCTTTCTTACGTCGAATGGTGCGTCGGTCGTCAGGGTGAGATGTAAGATGGCTCGTCTGTGCGAAATGACGTATGAGTGCGTTTGCTTGTTGTCTGTTTGAGGGTAGATTATCAGTTGTTGTGATTATTGCTGCGTGAGAGCGTGTAGTGTTAGTGTTGGATAGTGTGATGCTGTTGAGTGTTTTGTACAATTTGCTGGTGTTTGTTTTGTGATCAAGTGTATTGATAAAGTTTTGCCAATTTTGTGTTTTTTGTTCATGTATTTTATTGGCAATCACAGTGTTTAGTGTTTGTATTTGGTCTGCTATGTTTTGAGGGATAGGTGTGGGGGTATCGTGTTTACGTGTGTCACGTTGTCTGATGAGGCCTTGGATTTCTGGTGTGAAGTTGGGGTTGTGTGATTTTCTGTTGCCTCTAGGGATGTATCTCTTGTCTGCGTTTTGTATGATTGTATTAAAAGCGTGCACAGCATTGTTTATGTTTGTGATTGGTGTACTGTTAAGTGTTTCAAAATGTTGTTCTGTCTCTTCATTAAAGGCTTCCCAGTTAGCTCTCTTGTAATTGGTGTAAGTGTGTCTGTGGCCAGCTGGGGTGCATCTTGTTTTGGTGGTGATGATGATTGGAAGGTGGTCAGAACCAAGGGCTCCGACCACTCTCCATGATGTTGTTGGGGTTAGGCAGGGGGAGCAAAAGGTGATATCAGGAGAGGAGGGAGTGTAGAGGGCTTGGTATGGGATATGTGTATGATTATGCGTGTTGTTCATGATAGTCAATGAGTCGAATTGAGTCTGTATATCAAGCCCTCTGTCTGTGTCAGGGTTGTCGACAAACCAGGCAGACGACTTGGCGTTGAAGTCACCACCCATGATCAGGTTGGGGATTGAGGTTAGTTGGCTGAGTTGAGGTCTGAAGGTGTTTGGAACTGTGGGGGATGATTGGGGGGGAATGTACATGTTAACTATTGTTAGTGTTGAATTGTTGCCTGTGCGGATACGAATGGATTGGGTTTCAGTTGTGTTATCTGTGGTAGGGAGGAGAATTTTGGTTGTGGCACTTGTGTCCACAAAACAGATGGAATGGTGGATCAGGGTGATGAGTCCACCGCCATTGCCGTCAGTCCGGTCTTGTCTGATGGTGGTGTAATTATGAAATGATGGTGTTTTGTGTGAGTGTCTTAATTTTGTTTCTTGTAGAATTGCAATGTGTATGTTGTGTTGTTTGAGAAAGTGTTCAAGTTCATGTTTTTTAGTGTTAATTCCGTCAATGTTGTGTTGTAATATGTTGATGTTGTGTGTTTTGTATGTGTTGTATGTTGCCGTTTGGGGTTGAGGTTGGGGTGGTAGTGGGGAAGGTGTAGGATCTGGGTCAGAGGGGGGGAAAGGAGAGATCGGGGACAAAGGAAGGGGAGTACTAATCGGGGGTAAGGGCAAAGGGAAATTGGGGGAGTGGGTAAGGGTGTTGGCTGTGGTTGGGGAGGTGGGATTGGGGTTACTGGAGGGCAGGTAGAACATGTCCAAGTGTTTGTGTATTGGTTTGTGTCAGCAATTGTTGTACAAGTGAGGTGGGCCCAGTTTTTGCACATATTGCACTGAACTGAGCCCTTTGTCTGTCTGCTCGAAGTAATGGGTTTAGAGCATGTTGGGCATGTGTATTTTGTGGTGGGCCCAGGATTGCTCTCTACATCTCCGCCAGACACCTCAGAAATACAAATCTCTTCCTACGCAGACGACATAACAATCACATACACACATCGTAACACAGACAAAGCTGCAGAAATAATCCAGCCTTACCTTGACACACTCAACACATGGTTCATCACAAACAGACTCGAAATAGCTCCAACCAAATCTACAGCAACACTTCTCACCAACTGGACAAAAGAACACAAATACATACCTCATCTCTACATCAACAACACTCTAATACCACACACAAACACACCGAAAATTCTTGGTGTAACATACGATACATCCATGTCTTTCAAACAACACCTCACAAACATAAAAAACAAATGCACACCTAGACTTAACGCACTCAAGTCAATCACTGGAACAACATTTGGACAAAACAAAGAAACTAATATAACAATATACAAACAATGCATACGCTCAGTGATGAATTAT
The DNA here is from genome assembly GCF_046742065.1 of Oratosquilla oratoria. Lineage (NCBI taxonomy): Eukaryota > Metazoa > Arthropoda > Malacostraca > Stomatopoda > Squillidae > Oratosquilla > Oratosquilla oratoria. The sequence goes on from NC_134784.1 coordinate 38,631,559, forward strand.
GCGAGTCCTGCATGGGCTCCTAATCTCAGTGAGACACACCACAACACCCTTCAAATCATACAAAACAAAGCCCTAAAAACAATTACAGGCTGCACAAATACATCACCTACAGACCATTTACACCATGAAACAAAAGTCCTCAAAGTCAAGGACCACCTCGACATGAGAGGCACACAAACACTTGCTGCAGCCACCACAAACACATCACACCCGCTACACTACATAGCAGAACACCCACACACACCAAGAAACATTAAAACTACACCCATAGACCTTTATTACACACAGATACTCTCTTCTCTTCCTCCACAACCACCAAATACCAGCCTCCGGAAACATATTCATAATCATATCACTCACCGCTCCATTAACACACTGAAAGACAACACACTGCTACATGCCAGACCCCCTGATATCCACCCTTCTGAATCCTCTCTCCCACGTAAGGACAGAGTCCACTTGGCCAGACTGCGATGCGGTCACCACCCAGCACTTCTAAGCTACCAGAAGAGGCTGGACGACCGTGTTGTGAACAGCTGCCCAGGATGTAACACTTCACCCCATACCATACAACACATAATGGAAGACTGCATTATACACAATCATGCACGCAAACAACACAACATACACTCTATAAAGGATTTGTGGGAAAACCCAGTTTCGGCTGTGGCCTTCCTTGGGGAGACGGGACTGCTCGGACAGACAGTCTAGGGAACGACAACAACAACAACAACTATATTTAATTTCTAAAAAATTATTATGGTTAGGGTTAAGGGTTAAAGTTAGGTGGGGTATGGTTAGGTTAGGGATTATTTACGAATTACTCCTAGGTTTTTGCAGATAGACCCCTATAACCATATATATTCTGAAACCATATAACCCAGGGTATTTGAATAACTATCTTTCATTTGTATCTACTATAATAAAGTAGTAGCCTCTGTCTGTCTGTTTGTTTGATCACGAACTCCCCCCAAAACCATATATATTCACCAGAACCTAGGCTACTTGGATAAGTATATTTTATTTCCAAAGGGCGTCTCCCTCCTCAAATGAGTTTTTCTTGCTTTCTTTACATTTTATTTTTGTTACATTTTCCAATGAGTTATATTGATACGTCTAACTTTTCTCCACAAATTCTATCAAAATTAAAATGATCATCATTTGCCCACAGCAACGCGCGGGTAATTTAGCCAGTAATAAAATGATAAAGTAATAGAGTAATATAGTAATAATGATAAAATGATAATAATGAAATAATGTAAATAATATAATAATAATAGTAATAAACTAATATAACAAAGAAACAATAATAAAGTAAAAAAAAAAAGAATTAACAAAATGCTAACAAAGTAGCCTACTAACAAAGTATTAAAAAAATATTAACAAAATGTTAACAAAATATTAGAAAATATTAACAAAATATTAACAAGATATTAACAAAGCATTAACAAAATATTAACAAAATATTAACAAAATAATAATTGATATTAAACAAAATATCAACAAAATATCAACAAAACATTAACAAAATATTAACAAAGTATTAACAAAATATTGACAAAATATTAACAAAATACCAATAAAACAAAAAAATTATTAATGAAATATTAACAAAATATTTACAAAATATTTAAAAAATGCCAACAAAATACTAATCAAATATTAATAAAATATTACAAAAATATTAACAAAATATTAACAAAGCATTAACAAATTGTTGATAAGATAGTAACCAAATAATATCAAAATAATAATAAAATAATAACAAAATTATAACAAATAACAAAATAATAACAAAATAATAACAAGATAATCATAAAATAATAATAAAATAATAAAACAATAAAAATGAAAACTATATGTATTCGTTGTTTCTGCTGGTCTGGGAAATGAAAACTCATTTGCATGAGACGACCAACATCTGATTAACTAGAGTTGTTGCATTACATCTGAGTCTCTCTTCTCTCAGGCATTCTGAAATAGAGCAGTGTTGATAAGTAGAACATTGAATACTGTCCACAATAAAAATAAAATGAATATGAGAAATGGGAAAAATGCACTGTAGTATAGTATAGTGAAGGTAATACTGAGAGAGTATTCCAACTTTTCCTTATAATATTTTATGCTGATTGCCGCCAAACTACTCCATTCAGTTCTAGATCAATCAATTCTGTTCGATGGGATACATAACTGTTGTGCTTCTTCCGAGCTATTCTTTTCGGCTTTGTATGCCCCATTTAGCAGCAATGGAGTCGAATTTTTCACCATTACTCATTCCGAAATGACAAGGAGTTCACCCTCTTATTCTAGTTGTCGCCAAGTTGTTTTGGTCAGGTCTGTGCGACCCTTTCAAGGTTTCTAAGAAATGTTGCAGAGGGGAACATGGGAAGAATATAAAGAAGAAAAATGGCAAGAAATAGATCAGAATTTTAGTGAGATGAAAACGGGAGGAGAATTTTTTTAAAATAGATAACAAAGTGAATAGTCAGGAAAAGA
>NC_134784.1:38641554-38649054 GCF_046742065.1 Oratosquilla oratoria
TGTTCTATTTCTCCACATTTGTAACATCTTATCTGTTTTGTTGTTGTTGTTTTTTTTGCCAGAAAATGATTTTTTCCAATTTTGGAAGTAGGACGATGGGACTGGTCTCTCATTGTTTCTTGAATGGTTATCTAAACATTCATAATCAGTAAAGTGCTCCGAGTTTGAATACTGTAAATCTTAGCTCTATCATAACTCCTACTCCAATTACCATTAACCTTGATTTTATTCACATCTGGTCTGCACAATTTTTACGCTATTTTCAGCTGATCAGCCCTGTGTCCTGCCTTCATAATTGTTTTTACATTACTTCTAAACAATTTGTATTTGAACCTGGAGTGGATCTAGTTCATAAAGTGTTTATCATCATTAGCTGTTTGAGAGCATCTAGGCTTTCTATTCCCTCTGATCGTAACCACTTCTCTAATTTCAATACATATTCACGAGCCATCTGCAAGTGAGTACTAATAACCTGTCCTTTCACAGTTCGGAACCTTTGTTGATAGACCTCCGGATCCACTTTGCTAGTCTGCAGCATCGCCTCCTTGAGAACTTTATAGTCTCTACATTCCTGAAATGTGAGTCCAGCAAAGGTTTTTCTTTCCTTTCCCCTTAAGTTTACACCTGTAATACCCAATCATCCTCTAGCCAATTCAGTATCTCGATCATTCTCTCAAAATGGAGGAAGAAATTCTCTGCTTTCTCATCACTATACTGAGGCACCAGACCCACTCTTGTATTCAGTGACTGTTTATCACCTCTATTATTCTTACTTTCACTTTCAAATTTCTTCATCTCCACTTCTGTTCTTATTATTTCCCTTTCTTTTTCTAGGTCATTCTTCTCTCTCTCCAGTTGTACTTTTTTCCATTCCAACCTCGATTTTTCAAAAAAAAAAAAAAAAAAAAAATCTTTACTTCTTAGCACTTCATATTCTATATCTACTACTTCTTTCGGTTCTTTCGTGTCACACACTTTCCTCTTTCAGCACAATAATTTTAACAAGCTCTAATACTAACTATAGCTCCATCAGTTCCTCCCGCGCACATTGGGAGATGTGATGCACATCACCACTGCCTATAAACTGTAGTACTCTCGTATTTAACTTGAAGTACTTACTTCATTATAGGCAGTAAATAGATAGCACAAGCAGAAGTCAGCATAAAGTTCGATGGGTGACAGGAAGTATAACTACTTCTGTCCGCCTTGCACATCATACGTCAACTCCCGGACAGGCCTCCATGTTACGTTGACGCCCAATTCAGGTGTCCCCTCTCCACGCATCCGTCTCGTCTGCTCACTCTGAAAAAAGTAATTCTGACAACAGAGTGGCTCCATGTGAACAAGACCCTGTCTGTATTTACATGAATGGGTTTATATATACATATTTCATCATCTCCCAAATCTCACCACTCAGACCTTTAATTCCCTGAAGTTTTCACCGGATTCTCCTAATTGACTGTCTCTCACGGTCAGCACTAGCAAAGAGATTCTCACGGTTAGCACCAGCAAACTCTCTGTTGATCACCACGATCATTCTAGCTCCTTTGGTCTTCACGACCGAATTGTCTCTCTTGGTCCTCACAACCTAACAGGCTGCCTTGGTGAGCACAGGCCACTGGCAGTCTTAACCTTCATTACTGAGATGGCAATATCAATCACCACGACTGAACTTATTGGTCACTACGACCGACATGTAACAACTTACGTAGCCGTGACAATGGTTCTCTCTCTAACCACATACATATTTATTTCCATTTTACATAAAATAATGCTTCACCACATTATTTGTTGTTTTTCATAACAAAATATATATACATAAATATGCATATTTGTTTTACAACAACATGAAATTATACATTATTTTTGCAGGATAGCAAATGCACATTTACCATCCAATTGTAATAGAATTTGATACACCTGTACCATAACACCACACTTACACATCTTTACCTAATACCACAACTTCACCAACTACTAAGCCTACACTCACACCCAAACTCCCACATACCCAAAGTTACACATAAACTTAAAATCACACCCACCCCTAGACTCACACGTCCGCTCACACCCAAAAACACACCCATCCACTCTCATACCCACACTTACACCCACACTCACAACCACACTCACATCCATGACCAGACCCATACCCATTTACACTCACACCCAGGCTCACGCCCATGCCTATACCTCTGCCCTCACCCGCCCCACACCCACAAACAGGCACATCAACAACCACACCCACACCCACACCTACACCCACACCCACACCCATAGCCTTACGAGACACATACAAACAACTTTATCCACACACAAACCCACAAAGATATCTACACATACGTCCACATCCAAAATCACCCAATTATTCATGCCCACACAGAAAACAAAACACGCACAGCATACAACACGTTGATTGTTTTCTACATATATACTCCATGTATCTCCCCTACTACAATAACGGAAACGACAAATATGTACATATCCATCTCCAAATCTATATCCATAGCCACACTGACACGTACACATAAACCCTTTTCTATATACACAAACTCGTAGATGCTAGCAAACACAAACGTTAGTGTTAGTTCGTTACGAAAGCTACAAGACAAAGTTTGGTTGAGTATATCCCATCCTCTTTCACAATACATCTTCCTCTTGAAAAATTGTATTCAAAACGTATCTCCTTGCTCGAGCCGAAATTCCCACAGCGTTCTCTACCTCCAGTTGCTACAAAGTTATGGATCTCTGGCGTCTTCGAAGCCGGAAGACGTTGTTTGAATTTTAATCAGATAATCGAAGACCTGACAAAAAATATATATAGTGGATCGGAAATATTTCTATCTTCGTTTCGAGGTCATTTCAATGTTTCCTCATATGTTTAACTGCTCCTTTTTCTGATAAAAATCTTTCACATCGAGTGACAATTTTCTCTAATTATGGGTAAAAACAGGCTATTTTATTAATTTCCGTGGCAGCCACCCAAGTGATATTTCATCAGCTAAATAAATTCATCTGTCTTTAGCTATTAAGAAAATATAAAGTACTTCATGAGGAGCCATATTCACTTTGCCCCTTAAGGGTTTTGCCCAGCTAAGGGATAGATCATTTTAATTGGCTGAAAAGAGACGACTGAATTCAATATAATAATGCATTTACACATGGTGAGAAGTACCTTATCCCCATTTAATTGTTGTTATTGTTGGACTGTCCTAGGTGTCATTGAGAAATTAATAATCAAACATAATCCATAAGAAAATAGGTGAACTAACCTGGATGAAATAATACTATAGAGCTTTGTGCATTACTCTCCATAGACTTGTTATCAAATTAGTAATGATATATGTCATTTCCTTTTATTCATATAAGACCTAAACTGAAGGAATTTGCTTCTTGATATATCTAGTAAATTTTTGAAGTAGCAAGCAGAAAAAATCTTATGTTTGCAGAAGTATCCCTTACCTGAATAACATCGGTTAGGTGTAGATGGAGCATATCTAAAATTTAAACATAGACACCAAAGGATTAAAATGGCCAGTTAGTGATTACAACTTCCCACTGGGTTTCGTTAAGCTATTTTACTCAGCAGATGTATACCATCGTGAATGATATGGAATATTTTCAATTGAACGTAAGTTGATTCCTTATGGAACAATATGAAACTTAACATCTTCACTATTAACATTTCCTCAACTGAATAAAACCGATTGGTGGTCAAGGAAACGGCTAACGTGGAATTCGATGTAAGACTTTCTTCCTCTTCTTCATTTACCTCAGTGCTTTCGATATTTTGTAAATATACTTAGTTTGCACAATTGTTCTTCCCATTTCTATTCACATTTCCAAACCATCAACGAAACATTCGGCCCATCATTTCCTTCGACATTACTTCCTTCTCAAGGTCGATTGGCAAACTTCTCCCTCCATAATTCTTGCGCTTACTCTCTCCATTTTATTCTATAAATGAAAGTTATTTGTAACTTCGTTCACTTCTACGATAATCTTATTTGACTCTTGTGTCTTTTGTCCTTATGACCAATTTATCACTACTTTCACTGGTGTTCAACATTTATACTACAAATAACACCAAAATTGCTTCTATAAACATCGGAACACTTGAATTCACTCTAAATTTATTGAATGTATTGCTATGATTTTTGCTACCAACATTTCCTCTAGTCTCACGGAGAATACCGTGAGTGAGAGACCGGCGGAACACAGGTAGACAATATGGATGAGAAACGGAGGTAACTGAGGAGAAATAGATGGGGATGGAGATAGCAATGGAGATGGAGATGGAGATGGAGAAGAAGATGGAGATGTAGATGGAGATGGAGATGGAGATGGAGATGGAGATGGAGATGGAGATGTAGACGTAGATGGAGATGGAGATGGAGATGGAGATGGAGATGGAGATGGAGATGGAGATGGAGATGGAGATGGAGAAGGAGATGGAGATGGAGATGGAGATGGAGATGGAGATGGAGATGGAGATGGAGATGGAGATGGAGATGGAGATGGAGATGGAGATGGAGATGGAGATGGAGATGGAGATGGAGATGGAGATGGAGATGAAGATCAATAATGAGGTGGAGATGGAGATGGAGATGGATATAGAGATGTAGATGAAGATCAATAATGAGGTGGAGATGGAGATGGAGATGGAGATGAAGATCAATAATGAGGTGGAGATGGAGATGGAGATGGAGATGGAGATGGAGATGGAGATGGACATGGTGAAGGAGATGGAGGTGGAGATGAAGATCAATAACGAAGTGGAGATGGAGATGGAGATGTACATGGACATAGATAAGGAGATGGAGATGGAGATGGAGATGGAGATGGAGATGGAGATGAAGATGAAGATGGAGATGGAGATGAAGATGAAGATGGAGATGGAGATGGAGATGAAGATGGAGATAGCATGGATGGATATGGATATGGAGATGGAGACGGAGATGGACTTGGAGATGGAGATGGAGACGGAGATGGACTTGGAGATGGAGATGGAGATGGAGATGGAGGTGGAGGTGGAGGTGGAGGTGGAGGTGGAGGTGGAGGTGGAGGTGGAGATGGAGGTGGAGATGGAGATAGAGATGGAGATGGAGATGGAGATGGAGATAGAGATAGAGATGGAGATGGACGTGGAGATGAAGATGGATATGGATATGGAAATAGAGATGGGGATTGGGATGAAGATGTAGATGAAGATGGAGATGGAGATGGAGATGGAGATGGAGATGGAGATGGAGATGGAGATGGAGATGGAGATGGAGATAGAGATGGAGATGGAGATGGAGATGGAGATGGAGATGGAGATGGAGATGGAGATGGAGATGGAGATGGAGATGGAGATGGAGATGGAGATGGAGATGGAGATGGAGATGGAGATAGAGATGGAGATGGGGATGGGGATGGAGATGGAGACGGAGATGGAGATGGACATAAATATTGATATTGAGATGGAGGTGGAGATGGAGATAGGGATGAAGATATAGAATAGAAATATGGGTAGATAGATAGTAAGAGAAATAGACAGATAGTTACATAGTAAGATAGATAGATAGATAGATAGATAGATAGATTAATAGATAGATAGAGAGAGAGAGAGATAGACAGCTAGATGAATTCAGAGAGAGAGAGAGAGAGAGAGAGAGAGAGAGAGAGAGAGAGAGAGAGAGAGAGAGAGAGAGAGAGAGAGAGAGAGAGAGAGAGAGAGAGAGAGAGAGAGAGAGAGAGAGAGAGAGAGAGAGGAGGGGGAGATAGAGAGAGTAGGAGAAGAGAGAAAGAGAGATGTGCATAATTGTGGGTTACTGAAAGTGAGTAATGCAAAGTTAAAAGTGAAAATGTTGAGACAAACTTCGAATTCAATTTCTTCTTTCCATTTTTTATGAATAATTGCATTTTCATATCCTCTCTCTAATTATGATTGAATAGACTCTGATTGTTTGCCTCATGGATATTTCTTAGCAAGCACATTCCACAAAGCTTTTCCCAGTTCACTTAAGACAGAAGGAATTTCTTTGCAATTTGATTAATATGGTGGATTCTTGAAATAATTATTTCTATTGGGCCTACACACACCAGGAAATCAAGGTTCACAAGGCGTATCAGAAATTCTTTTGGACTTATTGTTTTTTTTTCTTCTATTTTATCCTATTTTAGTTATGGAGTTCGTATACATTTATACATATACATATATATGTGCAAATATGCACACATACAATATATATATATATATATATCAAACTTAAACCCACTCTCGGAGAAAGATAAGCTGAGATACAGAGTAAACCGTATATTTCGACCACTGACTGTGGTCCTCTTCAGCAGTTACAATTATAGGGTACATAGACAAGGGGTTATATACAGAGGAGGAAGTAACATTGGGGAACTCAGTAAGCCTAAGGTCACTTACCCTGAGTGGGATCGGACGTTACGTCCTTTGGAGATGAACTTGTCAACTGCCATACTAGTTATGGCATCAGGTGACCATTGACCTTTGGAAGTATTATAATTTGGAAACTTTTTTTATTAGTGAGGACTCAATAATTTTTCTTTTGAAACTACAATGTGAATTGTATACTGTAGCTGCATTCTTCCAATGTATTCTGTGATCTTTTAGATCATATACATATACATATACATATATATATATACATATACATATACATATATATATTACTGTTGAACGCTAAAGCACAAGTGGCATCAATGATTTTTAGAGAACATTTCTCTAACTTTCTAAGTATCATTCTCTCTTCATGGTTCAAACTCTGGAGGAAAGTACGAAAGTCGTCAGATTGGTTTTCCATTTTATACCGACAGCTGTTTCAACCATTTCACATGGTCGTCTTCAGGGTAAAACTGATTACAAAAGTGAAAAACATTAGAATATAAAGGCCCGTGGGCCGTACAAACAACAGAAAAGAAATAGAAATGGTGGAAAATGATTGGTGGGAATATGCGGGTGGGCGGGGCCAGGAGGGGGGGGGGCCTAGTCCAACGATGGGCTTATGTCGCGTCTTGTCGGGTTGTCACTTCCGGTGAGCAAATGTCTAGATCCACCCTCTCGCCGGGACCTACGGGGAGCTTATGTCACGTCTTGTCGTCTTGGAACTTCCAGTGGGCAAATGTCACGGTGTGCGAGTCTGTTTTTTTCTATTGGAAGGGAGGACATGGTCCGATGACTTCTGGACGTTTAATGTAGGCTGCTGTAAAGTAATGCTAACTGTCTCGTCAATTATTAAGCGTCCGTAATTAGAGTCTGTGTGAATAATTTCGGTGTCCCTGATGAGGTCTTCCAAACGCGGCTTCTTGTCATGTGTATCAATGTAATGCTGGTGAATAGCTCCGTTATTTCGGTGTGCTAGCAGAAGGCGACTGCTAGCACACCGAAATAACTAGGCCCCCCCCCCCTCCTGGCCCCGCCCACCCGCATATTCCCACCAATCATTTTCCACCATTTCTATTTCTTTTCTGTTGTTTGTACGGCCCACG
>NC_134784.1:38661554-38664054 GCF_046742065.1 Oratosquilla oratoria
AATGTGAAAAGAAAGGCGCTGGAGAATGCCGATGGTTTCTATTAAATATGTAACAGCATGTAAAAAACTGTTGACAACGACACCTAAAACTTCGGAGTTTTTTTCACCTCGATAAGAGGCTTCCTCAGGGTGAGAAGGACTTCATTGGTGTAGAGGCGATGTTCTGGTCTTGAAGGTCTAGAGGCAAGTTAAGAAGGTGGCTAAGCGGGAGGCTTTTTATACTCGGTCGAACGGTTCAGTCGACCCAGAGCGGGTGGAATGCCGGGCTCTGATTGGCTCATGGGATGTTTCGCCTGATCTCGGGCGGCGGGGATGACCTCTGTCTGTTACGTAGCTCAAGCGGCTAGGCCCGGGCAGAATGCTAGCTTGTGATTGGCTGCGGGGGTTCTCCCGTGATCTTGTGCTTACCCCGGGCAGAATGCTGGCTTCCGATTGGCTGCGGTGATTCTCTCGTGATCTGGAGGAGGCTCTGGTTTTTGGCTGGAGATCTTGGCGGCTTGATGGAAGGTATTGTGTAGGTTGAAGAGGGAGCGGTTTCAGAGGGCGAGCTGAAGGGAGAATAAAATCAGAAGCAAGTTGTACATTAATGGTAGGGTGACGGGAAGTGATGGCTACGGCTTCTGCAATTTGCATACGCCTGTGGTTGGACTCTCTGTGAACCACAGGCGTATGCAAATTGCAGAAGCCGTAGCCATCACTTCCCGTCACCCTACCATTAATGTACAACTTGCTTCTGATTTTATTCTCCCTTCAGCTCGCCCTCTGAAACCGCTCCCTCTTCAACCTACACAATACCTTCCATCAAGCCGCCAAGATCTCCAGCCAAAAACCAGAGCCTCCTCCAGATCACGAGAGAATCACCGCAGCCAATCGGAAGCCAGCATTCTGCCCGGGGTAAGCACAAGATCACGGGAGAACCCCCGCAGCCAATCACAAGCTAGCATTCTGCCCGGGCCTAGCCGCTTGAGCTACGTAACAGACAGAGGTCATCCCCGCCGCCCGAGATCAGGCGAAACATCCCATGAGCCAATCAGAGCCCGGCATTCCACCCGCTCTGGGTCGACTGAACCGTTCGACCGAGTATAAAAAGCCTCCCGCTTAGCCACCTTCTTAACTTGCCTCTAGACCTTCAAGACCAGAACATCGCCTCTACACCAATGAAGTCCTTCTCACCTTGAGGAAGCCTCTTATCGAGGTGAAAAAACTCCGAAGTTTTAGGTGTCGTTGTCAACAGTTTTTTACATGCTGTTACATATTTAATAGAAACCATCGGCATTCTCCAGCGCCTTTCTTTTCACATTCACCATGGATGATTTCGTTCATAAGCTGAATGAAGTTGATAGGAAGTCCTTCCTTAAACTTAAGAAGATACAACTGAAAATAGTTAAATCTATTAGCGCAGTTGATTTTAATCAAAATTGTCTCCGTGAGAACCTGTGCCCTAGAAATATATATATATATATATATATATATATATATATATATATATATATACATATATATATACATATATGTATATACATATATATGTGTATATATATATATATATATATATATATATATATATATATAGTAGCTTACCAGTTTGTGCTAATTTAAACTCCTAAGCGGCCTTGCTGTGGATGTGATGTGTCTTGCTACATTGCTTCTGACCCAGGGCAGCGGCCGAGATGCAGGGATAACCCGTCATCCACGAGGAGCCAAGATAAAATCACGCCCTTAGGGGAGGTTCTTAAGTATAAAGTTAAAGATCATTAGACTAAAGAAATCATAACGTCACTGCAGAACTAACCTTGGATCCCCAGACTGAGTGTTTTTGACGGGATTCCTGGCAAGAGTTTTGTAGAGTGTTGTGTACTAAAATTAACAGAAGATAAATATAGAAGAAAAGAGAGAAAATTTATTCAACTAGAAAGGAGATCATAGCCGAAGGAAAATAAATTGAAGTGAGAAGTGGAAGACTGACTGTGCAATATACAAATTCTAAGTCTATGACTTGAATAAGTTATCTCTTTGGAGGCATAGAGCCTATCGACAATCGTACGAAGTACAAACACAGTGTGACACCTAGGGCACACATATAGAAAAGGTGTGTTTCGCTATGGTCGCTTCTCTACAACGCTTCGAATCTTACATACACTCTTCTTTTCCATACACCGTACACACAACAATTCTCTTGTTTTTTTGAAATAACATCTCTAAATCAAATTCACGCCTAACTGGTTGAAATTTATTTTTGAAAATATTTAATTTAGTAATAAAACATGTGCTTGGTCACAACAATTTCACTGCTGATGCACTCTTTCGAGATACCAATTGTAATGGGGAAGGTATCATGCCCTAGCGTGAATATGATACAATGTTTCGTATCTTAAAATGATATAAAATCCCATTCTATGTGTATACTGATGTTGATATACATACAACAATGATGCAACGTAGATACGTAGAGGTATGAGAGTGAAAAGTTGGAGATAATATACGTCCCGAACACTCGGGA
>NC_134784.1:38679054-38689054 GCF_046742065.1 Oratosquilla oratoria
AGTTATGTATCAATACAGAGAGATTTAAAAAAGACAATAAAAAAAAAAACGAAAACGTCAATACGAAATGATTATCGCTGATAAATCCAAAGAGAATTCCAAAGAATACTATAGTTACTTTAGAGATAAAAAGGTTGTTAGGAATCATATTAGTCCACTATTATCTGCTGACGGTCAACTTGAATATTCAAATGAAGGAATGTGTAATATTTTAAACAATTATTTAGCTCGGTATTCGTAAATGAAACACCTCAAAGTGAACTCCAAACTGAAACCTGTGAAAAGTCTGTCTAGGGTAAACTTACTACGGTAAATATAACAAAAGAAAAAATTAAAAGGTGTATAGATAAACTCAAAGTTAATAAAACACCAGGGCCTGACGGTTGGCATCCAAGAATCTTAAAGGAAATGAAAAATGAGATTGTTGTTCCATTAGAAATTATTTTCAAGAAATCCATCATATCCGGAGATGTCCCAAGAGAATGGAAGCTAGCTAACGTTACTCCCATATTAAAAAAAGGTGACAAAAAGAAACCAAATAACTATAGGCCTATAAGTTTGACTTCAATCGTAGGGAAAATAATGGAAACTATCATCAGAGATGCTATCGAACATCATTTAGAAAGTAACCGTTTGGTAAATGATAGCCAGCATGGTTTCAGACGGAAACGTTCTTGCGTGACTAACTTACTCGAATTCTACAACACAGTTATCTCGAATTATGACAAAAGAAACAATATAGATTTAATATATCTAGACTTTGCAAAAGCTTTTGATACCGTCCCCCACGAAAGACTACTTACTAAATTAGCTTCACACGGAATAAGTGGTAGCCTATTAAGTTGGACTAGAAATTGGTTGAATGATCGAAAACAGAGAGTTGTTTTAAATGGAAAAACTTCTAGATGGAAAAATGTTACAAGTGGATTTCCTCAGGGTTCCGTTCTTGGGCCACTTCTATTCATAGTATATATAAATGACATAGACCATGGACTAAAATCTACTGTTTCCAAATTTGCTGATGATACAAAATTGTGCGTAATGGTAAATGATCACTTAAACCAATTAGATATTCAAGAAGATTTAGATAAATTACAGCAATGGTCTGAAAAGTGGCTAATGAAATTTAACACAAGTAAATGCAACTTGCATGACAGGCATTTAACACCTTTACGGTTAAACTAATGCCAGTTCATTTCTTTCAAAATATGGGCGTCATCATCAAGAAAATAATATGACATAACCCATTAATCTATTACTCGGGAAAGATGCTATATATATACGCCTCAGACTGTGCCGTGCCATTAAAAAGATAGTATTTATCTGAACTCAAAGATAACTTTCTCATGTTACCTTGAAGTATAAAATCTGACTGATATTTAGTTTCCACTCGAGTTACTGGGTACCACATGTGCTCGAATGATTAAACTAGACAGCCAAAACAAGGCTTGTTTCGAAACGGCTATCTATTCACTCGCAGTTTACAGTGAAAATAATCCTTTTTGCCTGCCGAAGGGAAAGAAACACGATGTTCGTTTATACGCGAAATCTTCCATGGGTTCAAAAATTTCAATTCCTTTGCATCTTGAAAACGGATGCAGACTCAACATTGGGAGTGTTAGTTAACAAAGGAGCCATATGCAAATAAGGACTAGAGAGTTCCAGAGAACAGAGGATTTACTCAGGAGAGAAAATGGAAAAATCACTCCTGATAGAATTAGTTGTTTCATCAAGATCTGAAAAAAAGAAAAATGGGATGGAATCATTTAATCAATGATTTACATGCATACAACGTAAACTATAGATAGTAGAATAGGAAATACAGTTTCACTCCTTGCCTAATTAAAACTAAACTACGCATTTAAGTTCTTCAAGCAAGTAAATGGCAAAAAGTCACACATAATAGTGATAGGTGAATGATATTCGTAATTGTGAATGAATCACCTTTCAGAAAAAAATAGGAACTACACAATTTCTGAACTCCTTGATTACAAACTTTCAAATTAACAATAACAACAACAATAATAACAATAACAAAACAATAACAACAATAACAATAAAATAACAATGATAACAATAGTAATGATAATGATGATGATGATGATGATGATGATGATGATGATGATGATGATGATGATGATGATGATGATGATGATGATGATGATGATGATGATGATGATGATGATGATGATGATGATGATGATGATGATGATGATGATGATGATGATGATGATGATGATGAGGAGGAGGAGGAGGAGGAGTTCAATCAATCAATCAATCAATCAATCAATCAATCAATCAATAACTAAATGAATAAAAAGTAGCCATCAAAACTTGCACCAATATTCATATGGAAGTATAGAATAACATAAATACTGATATCTGAAAATGACTGACTTTAACATGTTTTACATTTTTTATTACTCTTTTCTACTGATTCAGGTGAGACAGATATACTTTTACTAGTACAATGTAACTCAGTGCTTCTTGCCGCATGAACGGAATATCGATGACTAAACCGGGTCACTCGTTAGGGAGGAGGGTGTGTTGGACACCCAGGTGGAGAAAAAGAAAACCATCAAAAGAGCCATCCAATCCCGTTATGGTTGACTAACCCCCGTGTTTTCAGAGCGTGATATCCCTGCAGGGCCTGTATATGAGGTTTCTGGAGACTGAGTAAAGTCCCAGTGCTGTGGGTGCATTGAGATAGGCTGGGACTAGCAGTATGCCTCCATGGCCCTTTATTCAGGCCAGGCTGGGTGGCTCCTCTTGGCTTGGAGATATGAATCGGCTGGACTGCATGACTTTAATCTTTGAATCAGACACACCTCGAGTCACTCAACAACCGACTGGGTCGAATACGTACCATACCCCCCCCCCCAAGTGTAGACACTCAGGGATGATTCATGTGCCCAGGAGTATGTGGAGTCTAATAATCGATTATTTTTAATTGATTTGAAGTACTTGGCATTCGTGTGGACCCTAATGAACCGTGGGCCATGAGAATAAACACCTTGTGAGATCGAAACCTTTATTGGTACTACGTTTCGCTTGTTACAGCTTTTTCCAAGTACAGACATGACACACACTCTGAGCACATATAAGCCAACAGGGAAGGAACTGGGAGAGGTTATCAGGGAGGGGTGGGTGGTAGGTGGAGGGGGAGGAGGGGGACGGGTGGGACTTGGTGGAGACAAAGGAGGACATTTCGGACAGTTTGTTGAAGTGGACTAAGGGGGACATTTCATACATTTATTTAATGCGGGTAACAGATGGATGATAGGAGGGGCGATGTTAAACATGCTTCTGTTCTGCTCAATGGTTTTGAAGCTTTGAATGGCGGCCGCTTCGAGGCATTTTCTCAAAGTGTGTGTCATGTCTGTACTTGGAAAAAGCTGTAACAAGCGAAACGTAGTACCAATAAAGGTTTCGATCTCACAAGGTGTTTATTCTCACAGTCTTGTCGGCTTTTGCCATTGTGATTCAACCGTGGGCCACTTTAAACGTGAAACTCTAATAGCTGTCGAGGAATACGTTGGAGAGTTCCCAAGGTCTAGAAGTGGTGTGACGTCACGGAAGACATTTGAGAGTATAAACTTGGGCCGTGCGCCTAGAATGACTGGGGACATAGACCAATACAGGACTCAGAAACTGCGGACTAGAGTTCTCATGAGGATGAATAAGAAGAGGTATGTCAGTGGAATTGCTGAAGATGTCGAAAGTGTTTTAATGCAAATTACCTCAGGCCTGCTTACTGAGCCCTGAAGAAACTCCGCTCCAAATCTATGACCATGAAGAGCACAGTACGAACAGCTAATAGCGAGCTAGTGTCAGGTGTGGAGGAGAATAGCCTCTTTGCCGAGAACTTTGAGCAACTTCCTGTTTGGATGGTGGAAGTTCCTGATCCAACGACAGACAAATCTCCGCCCTCTCTGATAGAGATCAAAGAGACTGTAAGTTGAAGGGTCGAAAGGCAGTTAGAGGTGGGGCCCTGATCCACGGATTGTATGTGGTACTGTGTGCTGTCTGGTATTCTGGTACCATTCCCTCTGACTTGAAAAACGGCCTAGCTGTCCCATCTGAAGGAGAAAGGAGATCAGCAGGACAACAACGACTACCGCGGTATTACATTGCTCAGTGTGGCAGGCAAGGTACTTGTCCATCTGTTACTGACACGGGTTCGTTCACATCTGGTAGTGTCAGAGGCCTGAGCTGTCTGGGTCCACTAAGTCAGCAACTGATCAGATCCTAGCGTTTCATGTTCTTGTAGAGCACTGACATGAGTTTCTACAAGGGTTTCTTGCATCTTAGGTAAATCTCAAAAAGGTGTTTGACTCGGCAAATAGTGTAGTGCTCCTAAATTTTCTGAGAATCCGTGGGGTTCTTGCGAGGATGATTGATATGCTATCTGGTTTATAATCTGATACAGAGAATACTCTAAAGTATGAGGAGGAATGTCTAGCGTCTTTTCTGTTAATTCAGGAGTGAGGCAAGGGTGTAACCTTGCCCCAATATATATATATTTCAGTACCTGCATATACTGGCTATTGGACAGAGTTGTCGATCCCTGTTCTTACGGAGAATCTATTGGCAATACCATAGTCACCGACCTTGTCTTAACTGATGATGTTGTCCTTGCGGAATTGTTAGAGGCCCTATTTGCAACCCTTGAGTCACTGCACATGGATTCAAGACCACTTGGACTTTAGTTCTCCTGAACTAAGACTAAGGCTCAGGAGTTTGGGGGCCTGCAGGATGACAAAGTTCAGTCTGTCCATGCATGTGGTGAGGACATTGTGTTCTTGGAAAGCATCACATAATTTGGTATTGTGGTACATAACAGTGTTAGATCATGGCAGGAAGTACTTCGAATGATTGGCATTGCCAATGGTGTTATGGACTCACTAAACCAGAGTATATGTCGTTGTCGATATTTATGCGGGAGGATTAAGATTCGAATCTTGAAGTCACTTGTGCTCCCTGTTTCCTGTACGAATGTGAGACATGTACAATGAATGATAACTTGAAGAGGTTAAATGCCTAATACTGAGTGCCTTCAGAAAATCATGGTGTATCGCTGGAATGACTTCATATAAAATCAGAGACTACCGTGACATTCAGTCTAGGTCAGTCACCAGCATAATTCTTGAAAGTCAACTCCGGTTATATAGGAATGTGGCACGTTTCCTTGATGCTAATTGTACTCAGAGGGCTGTTTTAACAACAGACAATCCTTCATGGAGTACATGAAGGGTACGCTCATAATATTCATAGAAAAGCTGGCTACCTGGGAGCTTGCTCGATGAGACAGTGGGGACTGACGCCGGCGAGTAAATGAAGCAGTGAGCTCCCTGGGGTATACCCCCAATAGATTAATTTATCTAGATCTCCCTAATGAATTAAAATGTAGGGAGGCTAACTGAACCATATAGTTACAGTGGTTTCCCTTCAACGATTGAAGTCGTCTGGCTGTACATAAGTTCTCTATAAGTAGGGTTACCGTCGTTCATAAATGATGGTTGTCGCGTTAGGGTTAAAAAACCCTGAATCATTTCACTTTATATAATTATTTATATAAAAAGATGCATTAAGGAATAAGTGCTCGATATCTGTATAAACGAGATTGTGTAGATATTATGATATATCGACTGAGAATGAGAAAAACAGAATGAATATTAATTCACTAAAATCAATAGAGGAGAATGACCACAGTGATACATGGGCTCAGAAATTTACCATAAGAGGACAGGCTTAGGAATCTTAATTTAAAGTCTCTGGAAAGACATAAAATATAGGGTGATCTAAGAGAGGTGTTCAAGCGGATCAAGGGTTTTAACAAGAGTGATGCAGATAAGGTCATCATATTAAGACAGCAGAGCAGGACTCGCAGTAATGAATTCAAAATGATCAAATTTAGATTTAAGAAGGAAAATATACAAGAACTGGTTTACCAATAGAGTGGTTAAGGAATGGAATAGAATTAGTAACGATGTGGCGAGCCCTGAAAATATCGGTTGCTTTGAGAGAAGGTTAGGTAATTTTATGGATGGGGATGATAGGTGGTAATGGACATGGAACTACCTAATGAAGTCTTCTTCATTCTTATGTTCTTACGTTCTTATCAATTATTCAGCCATCATGAGTCCAGTGTTGAACAAAGGTTTTTCACATACCATTCGATTAGATGATTCATCATCTGCAAATGGTCAGTAGTCTTAAGTTTGTTCGCTTGGTTGGTTTCTATCTAAAACTTTACTTATCCTATTTCTAAACATCTTGGAAAATACCTTATATACATATGATAACACGTAGATTGATTGAATTCTTTCTGGTCTCATTATTTGTGAAGTAAAAGCAAAGCAGGTTACCATAGTTTAATAATATTCTCCCGAGGTAGAGACTGGGTAATTGAGTGCGCTAGTCAACAAAGATTTTTTCCCCTGCAACTTTCAGAAGGTCCTTCGATATAGCATCTAGTCTGTGCTTGACTCCTCTAGTTCTTTTAATTTTCTAAATAGCTTTCTCTATTTCATCTCTTTCTCTTTCTTTTCTCCAATCTCTGCCTTTTATTGATGAGCTTCTTCACTTCTACTATCTATATTTCGTCCCTCCTGCTTTTAATCTGAATAGTCTTTCTCCTTGGCATTAGGTCATTTGTAACTTTGGAGTATTCCTTTTCTCCCATATTTTTTGTACTTCCTACTCTCTCTTCCGTTTCTCTAATGAAACTCCCGCTTTCATTTTGACTGTGCAAATCATGTTTGCTATGAAGGAATTGTGGCAGTAATCTCACCTCCCTGTCAACTACTTTCTGGTGAGATATTTCTTTGGTGCCATCATATTCAGGACATCCGGTGGAGCCCTACATATCTATATAGTACCAAATGGTCCACGCCCTCATCATGACGGTACTCCATATACCACTGAAGAATTTCCAGGCTATTTTATATTAATCACTAAAAGGAGAATCTCTTCAGCTCAGAGAAGCAACTTCCGTAGCGTAAAAGCCTCTCTACATTATAGGTGGGCACTTGTAGTTTTTGAGCATGGTAAGGGCGAGTGACTGGAAAATGATAGTGTAGGCGCAAACAACTGAAGCACCATCCCTGATCGAGGCAATTCATGAGCGAGCTATATATTTGAGCGTGGCCACTTGTAAGCTACATCCCAAGCAGTCTCACCAGATACACATAAATGTCTAGATCGAACTAGACATTTAATTCCCATATCAGGCATTCCAGTGTCTGGGTTATGCAATTACAAGTGTAGAATTTTGATTGTTATCGAGCTGGGGTGTACACTCACTGGAAAAAAATAGACCCACATTACAGTTCTCACAACGTTGAGCACGAGATGTCTTATATAGCATTTTGCTTGAAATTAGCTAATTTTCTTGAATATTTATAAAAATCCCACCAAAAATATCATGAAAAACTATAGGTGGTTAATTTTTTTTTACTCGTGACCATTCGGTAGTTATGTACAAAGTACCGTATTATTCCATAGGGTTGATACACTGGATTAGGGGAAAATGTAGGGGTCAGTACAGTGTGAACAGGCAAATTATTAGTTGGTAGTTTATACAATACTACACCACCATTCCTCGAAACTGCTGAGTTGCCTATCATAACTAACTCCTTCGCTACATCTTCCAACGTTAGTACTTAATTCAATATTCATTCACTAAGCAATTTTATTCAGTTAAAGGAAACAGCCAACGCACAGAAATGGTTTGTTTTGATTGTTATCTCTTTTGCTATATTTACCGACTCTGGCATTTAGTATTCCAACGACCTCAAGGCTGCAGGAAACCCCATCCTCAGCAACATGGAGAAACACATCTCTATAGCTTATCTCAATTAACACTATAAACGAGATTTAGTGATTTTCCTTTTTCTGTTTCTTAGCATAAACACACACACACACACACACACACACACACACACACACACACACACACACACACACACACACACACACACACACACACACACACACACACACACACACACACACACACACACACACACACACACACACACACACACACACACACACACACACACACACATACACACACACACACACACACACCACACACACACACACACACACACACACACACACACACACACACCATTCCTCGAAACTGCTGAGTTGCCTATCATAACTAACTCCTTCGCTACATCTTCCAACGTTAGTACTTAATTCAATATTCATTCACTAAGCAATTTTATTCAGTTAAAGGAAACAGCCAACGCACAGAAATGGTTTGTTTTGATTGTTATCTCTTTTGCTATATTTACCGACTCTGGCATTTAGTATTCCAACGACCTCAAGGCTGCAGGAAACCCCATCCTCAGCAACATGGAGAAACACATCTCTATAGCTTATCTCAATTAACACTATAAACGAGATTTAGTGATTTTCCTTTTTCTGTTTCTTAGCATAAACACACACACACACACACACACACACACACACACACACACACACACACACACACACACACACACACACACACACACACACACACACACACACACACACACACACACACACACACACACACACACACACACACACACACACACACACACACACCACACACACACACACACACACACACACACACACACACACACACACACACACACACACACACACACACACACACACACACACACACAAACGCACACTCACACACACATACAAAGACACACACACATACACACACACACGCACGCACACACACACACACACACACACACACACACACACACACACACACACACACACACACACACACACACACACACACACACACACACACACACACACACACACACACACACACACACACACACACACACACACACACACACACACACACACACACACGCACACACACACACACACATACACACACAAAGAAAGAAAAATAACTGTATAAACATAAAGCCATCCCAACTTTTTCCTACTACATAAACACTTTACTCCGACACAAAAGCCTCCAGTATATCTCCCAAGACATGCCTCGCAATATCTGGGTGAAAGGATCCCATGCCTGTCTGATACATGAGAGCATACCATCGGGCCTAAGGCTTATCATAAGCTCTCAGTGTGAAGGCACTTTACAACAGCCTAATAGAATGTGATAAATTAACCCGAATAAAAAGATATTTGATTAAACACCCAATCGACCACAACTAAGGCTGTTGCCTTAGATTATTTACATTATGGAGATACTAAACAAGAGAATAGAATTGCCATGTATTGGCCAAAACATAAAATAGATAAATAAAAAAGGAAACAAATGGGGCAAAAAAGATCGTTTGGTGACTATAATTCAACCCCTTCAGGCAGACCCCATTCGCTCGGCGTGCATTTCATGATTGATGGGTGACTGAGAGAACCACAAGTGGCTTGGGGCACGGCAATGGTTCAGCACACCAATGTATTGACCCCTCTAACCTACGGAATACATTGCTTAATAGTAGCTAGCTCAGTCTGAAATGTTTTATTTGAATGAATTCATATCTCCCTACTTTTTTCTCGTATTATACAGAGGATAACTAAATTCATTAGACCCCAAAATACTGTAGGACAGTTCTATATACTTTTCTGTTCTTAAACCTGAAAACTTTCTTTTATCTCTAGGATGGCCATTAGCCTACAGGGGATATATACTAATTCTTTTAAAAATATGAACAGCATAGAAAAATATGAATGCAATAGTCGAGTCCGGAAGCAAATGTGGTGTAGAAAGTAACTTTTAGGCATATATGGCTACATTTGATTAGGTATGTCAGTAGTAAGTAAAGGACAGGATAGATAAGATGGGGAGAGGGGGGTAGGGGGGATTTGGAGGTTTAGTGGAAGGACAGAACGAAATGGAAGGAAGTTAGAGTTTTGATAGTTTATTTTTTTTAGGTATGTTAAGAAAATTTGCTTTGGTTTGATTTAAACATGTCAGTCTAGAATACAATTCTAAGACAGT
>NC_134784.1:38699054-38701554 GCF_046742065.1 Oratosquilla oratoria
ATACACATATACATATACATATACATAGACATATACATACACATATACATATACACATGCATATCTTCTTTACATGTAACCCAACCTTACTAGCTTGCTCCCCATATTGCCAATATTTTCTCTTATTCTCGTCGGTGGGAAGTTCTCTATTTTCATCTCGCATCTGGTGTTCCAAATACTATCCCTGCATATATAGATATGTTCTACACGCAATCTCGAGCACTTCTTTCACCCATTTTCTTAATCTTCCAGTCCTAAGATTTTCCTGTATCTCGATCACTGTTGTTTTCCTCATAGCCTACTGAAAAATGTATCTCTCCCTCATTGCATCGGTATGCTTCTACAGTGCTGTCGTTATTGGTTTTTTCTTTTGTGTGGCGGAGATACTATCACCTCCCACTTTCTTGTGTCATTTTCCAGCACAGCAGCGCCCGATGGACCTACTCCCAAGGAGTCCATATCTGTGTGGCTTGGTTTTATCACCCTAGAGTTCTTTGTTACTTTTCCTCAACACTGGGATTATTGTGGTTTCTTAAAAATATTCCAGTGTTCTTGTGCGTGATCATCAGTGCTCTTTCTTTGTAGTTTCTCCAAGCACTCTAGGTTTTACTGAATTCTTAGCGCCATAGAATTCTTCATGACATTTCAATGCTATCCTTTCTTTGATATTGATTTTTATCTTTACTACTGCCTCGTTGTCTATGATTAATTATTACTGGCATACCCTTGTTTGTATTTCGTATGCTTACCGGCTGTGCGGTCGAGCGGAATTTACATGTGCAATATCCCAGCAATTCTCATACTGTGGCGCTGAGGCAATAGGTTCCGTTCAAACAGTTTCTAGTATAGTAGGTACGTCGACTAATTACTACGATTGAAAGGTTTGCAGTATTTGCCAGGCACGAATTTGCATTAAGATAGATTATGGGGTAATTTGCTTATAAGGTAATAAATTACGTAGTGATGACTTGTCTTTAAAAAACTATTGGGGGCAAATCATGATTTCCAGGAATTACTTGAGTAAGTCATGAATTACTGGTATGTAAGGCCTGTTTTTATGTATTTTTCTAGCTATATAGACGTTGTAAGTTTGCCTTTTAAACAGACTTAGCTATTTTTACCAAACATATATCTTATGTAATCTATTTCAATTCCTAGTGTACTATTTTTTTTAATTAAACTAAATAGCATGATAGATATAGAGATGTTTTACGGTATTGCTGTTAAAATATCTAGGTTAGAGAAGATATAACGAACATAGAAGTTTGTTCCAAAAACTGTACTCTAGTAGTAACAGAAATAATAGTTTAGCGAATCATAGTAAAACGAATTGTTTGAGCATCATATCCACGATTATCTCCGTAGGATGCGCTTATTGTATCTACATCTCTCTACTTCGTGATGTTGTGGCTGCAGTATATTTAAAAATACGAGGCAGACATTTGCTCGAGGAACTCCTACTTTCTCAATTTGTAAGAGGAAAAGAGATGGAAGGAAGAAAACATTGTTAAAAGTTTGAGGAAATGAGGACCAAGAGAGACTTGAGAAAGATACGGGAAGAGAGGTATAGAAACACGCAAGCTTATTTTTCCCAAAAGTTTATAAGAGGGAAAAAAATTGAATAAGGAAAGAAGAAAAAAATAAGAGAAAGCGTGGTGGAATTAATGTAAATAGTTCTAAAGGGAGAGATATCCAGGTAATTGGTGAAATGCATGGGAGATGTTTATCTATGAAAACTATGAATAGAAATTATAAAAAATTACTTGTACAAGCAACTGGCGAAATAAATCTTCATTAGCATACATATTGTTACAAGACAAGAACTCTGGATGAGTTACGAAATTAAATGAGCAAATATGACCCACGTAAGCTCAACAGAAATTCCCAAACTTCGTCTGGAAAGAATGAGATGGTGTGTTTTCTTATGAATTTAAATATTACACTTAATATTCTAATATAATTAAGATAATGAATAAAAAAGAATAATCTTATATTGAAGAAACGTTAATTATACCAATGAAAATGCCAACATGTTAATTTCGAGTCTCCCTACTCTGCTTAACAGACATTCACCTTTTATCCAAGGCCCCCTTCGCCATAGCCAGTTATCTCATTCTCGGTTTTCCCCTTAAATTTACTCCATCCACCTCTGCCCTCCACACTCGTTTAACTTGTTGTTCTTCACTTACTCTTTTCAAGTGCCCAAACCACCCCAAGATTCTTTGATCAGCCCTATCTATTAACTCTCGTTCCACTACCACCCTTTACCTCACCTCTTTATTTCTCACTCAATCTCTCTTCAAAGCCCAAACATACTTCTCAAACACCCCATTTCAAACGCATTTTTTCTGCCTCCTATACATTCCAAGTCTCTGCCTCATACAGTATCGTAGGCACAATAACCACTTCGTATTGTCCTTTCTTTGCGTCCATCACCAGACAACACTTTTCGTCCCCCCAAGACATTTACTTGGTCCCTTCCCTACAACCTTCATACCTT
>NC_134784.1:38724054-38731554 GCF_046742065.1 Oratosquilla oratoria
TCTTCTCCAGGAATAAGGGATTCCATTGTTTAGTCCAAATGATTGGAGATTATTTCTAGATAGTTCTAAGCGCAGCCTGGTGTACTGTACTACATAATGGCAATGTCTATGCAGCTGTTCCAGTAGGTCATTCTGTGTGTTTACGAGAGGAGCATAATGACATTAAAACTGTGATAGACCTACTAAAATACCACGAGCACAACTGGACAATTTGCGTGGACCTCAAAATGGTGAACTTCCTCCTTGGTCAGCAAAGACGATTTGCAAAGTATCCCTGATTTTTTTTTTTTTTTTTTTTTTTTTTTTTTTGTGGGACAACCGAGCTAGAGACAAGCATTGGAACCAGAAAAAGTGGCCCTTACGTGAGACTCTGGAAGCTGGTATGCCAAATATTGTCAATGATCCAATCGTCAGATCATATTTCCTCCTCTCCACGTCAAGCTGGGCCTGATAAAACAGTTTGTCAGGGCATTAAGTACTGACGGTGAATGCTTTCAATACATAGTCTCGGTTGTCATTCGAGAAGATCAAGGCAGGTGTGTTTGATGAACCTCAGGTTCGCGCACTTGTATGTGATCAAGATTTTCTCAGAAAGATGAATGTTAAGGAAAAAGGAGGGTGGCTTTCATTTGTGGCGGTAATGGAAAACTTCTCGGCAATAAAAATGTTGACAAGTATGAAACCCTTGTAGCAACCTTGTTTTCAGTTTTTCATGACCTTAGATGCAGAGATAGGCGCGTTACTACCGGCCAAGTAGTGCTTTACCGCCGGTCAGTTAGTGCTACACCGAAAAATCTGGGGTGCATTTCCGTCAATGAGATACCAAGAAATTGAAAGAGCCACACAGGTTATTTTCTACAATAGATATTGTAAACACGAAATTTGGAAAATTATTAGGTTAGTTATGAAGAAATTCTTGGAAGAAGTATGTTAAGCATGAATACCACTGGAATAATGAGGAAATGGGACATATTTCTTAACATTTACAGCTTGGGAATGTGCAGACATGTGACGAAGATAAGTGGAAAGAAGCGGAAACAAGACTAGTTTAACAAAATGTATAAGATGATAAAAAGTAACCAAAGTAGCCAAATTTTGGATTTAGAAAATATAAATTAATAAATAAAAGAGGTGCTAAGGTGAGAGAATGGGTGTACCTCGACCTTGAGAAATATCTTTATAAAGAACGTCATGCGAGCGATTACACACACACACACACACACACACACACACACACACACACACACACACACACACACACACACACACACACACACACACACACACACACACACACACACACACACACACACACACACACACACACACACACACACACACACACACACACACACACACACACACACACACACACACACACACACACACACACACACACACACACACACACACACACACACACACACACACACACACACTTGACGGCGCAGTGGTAGCATTTGCGGTCGCCACTATGGCGGTCTGGGTTCGAATCCCGCCCAGGGCTGAAATGATTTTAGTATCGCTGTGCTGCGATTCGCTACTCTCGTGGGCGGGGAGTTGGGTGTGTGTGTGTGTGCGTGCAAGGTCACAGCATTACCCATAGTTGTATCTAAGATAAACACTAAAGCAGTAAAACAAATTGATAGGCTGTTCAATCATAATTATGTGAATGATTCCAAAACATCATTTATGAAGTATTTAATAAAGAAATCACAATGACATTATATTTCACTGTAAATATGTTGTTTTCTAAACGTATGGTTACAGTGGAATTACCTAACGAAATTATCCTCTTGAGTGTTTCCTTCTTGCCCACTTCAGTCATCGAATTATGACGACATCAAATGCATCGTACTTCGTTAAGTATTTCACGTTAGGTTGTCACACCTTGTTTATCGCTCCTCAGATTCTGCGAGTAATTGCATATTTGCGTGTATGTGTGCGTGTGTCCGCACCGGCGCACTCTTGTCTGTGTGTGTGCGTGCGTGCGTGCGTGTGTGTGTATGTGTGTGTGTGTGTGTGTGTGTGTGTGTGTGTGTGTGTGTGTGTGTGTGTGTGTGTGTGTGTGTGTGTGTGTGTGTGTGTGTGTGTGAATGTGCGTGTGCGTATGCATGTGGTTCTTCATCTATCTGTTAATGTTTGTGACTGTCTGTCTGCCTGCCTATCTGTCTGTCTGCCCATTGTCTGTAATTCTATTTGTCTATGCCTGTACATATGAGCCTGTCTTTTTTCTGCGCATACATTTTTTGTTTGTCTGTCTGTCTGTCTGTCTGTCTATCTTTCTGTGTGCCTTCTTGTCTGTCTGTCTGTCTGTCTGTCTATCTGTACGTCTCTGTTTGTCTATCTGTGTCTGCCTGTGTGTCTGTATCTCTGCCTGTCTGTCCATCGGCCTGTATGCTTGTCTCTATATATATTTGTCAAGTGAGAGAATTGCCCGGCTTGGCTTACCTTTCAATGCATTTATGTTCTACTCACCAAACCTTTGATTTCCGTCTTACAGCACATAATCCCATATGCAGAATGTAATTTCTTTCCTCAACAAGATGTATAATCAGTTCAACAGTCAATTAACCCGCCTACTGCAATGAAACAAAGTCATTTGATATGAATCTTCTAGTTTCCTTTACCTAAACAATGATATTTACTGAAATCGGTTAGCCAATGGTCTTTAATCAACACCAACTCTGGTTCCCTCATCATTTCAATGTAATTTAATGTAACACATCAAATATATATCTTGTGGCCTGAGCTCTGGATAATGGAAGTCAACTTCGTTCAGCTGAGTAAAGACTCTATTGGAATGGAGTATCAATTGACAGCGGTCATTTTCAGATTTGGGTATTCCAATAATTTGGTAGAATCGTTTGAAAATATCTACAGTAGTCTCAAAAAATATATGCTTGGTTGAAGAAATAAGTATTTTCATGGATAAGATATTCATCGAAGGAATCAGAAAAAAAATTGATGATAAGGAAAAATATATGAATTATTAAAGTTGATCAAAATATGATATATAGCACATAAACAGAACCAAGAAATTAATCTTTTGCAAAGACTTGGTGAATTTTACAGACGAATGAATCTTGCAGAGACAGTTATGCTGTCAGCATCCTATATATAATAGAGTGCATTGAACATAATATATTTGGAATTAGTCAATATTTCTTTTAAGTGAGTTATTATTTATTTCAATTAAAGTTTTAATTTACGTGATAATATAATTATTTTCTATTGGAAAAAATAAATTAATGGAGGGATAGTTGCACATTTAAGAAACTTTAAAACAGAAAGCAGCACTTTATTGTTATTGATATATTTCTATAGATGCACTTTTGATTAACAAAATAATCTATAGAAAAACTTTGAAATTCTAATCTTTGATTTTCTTCGTGTGGCAACTTTCATTTCAATTCATCACATTTTTTCTTCATTCGTTTCAGAGTGATTGATCTTTCTTTAACCGTTTGAGGTATTGTCCTCATATCTTTGATATAGTCATGATCTTAGAAACTTTTGTGATAATCCTTCACATAAAAAACACTGAGTATTCTTTCATGATTGACGACTAATCTCCACTCGAAAAAGAATGCACGCACGCACATACACACAATACAAACACACACACACACACACACACACACACACACACACACACACACACACACACACACACACACACACACACACACACACACACACACACACACACACACACACACACACACACACACATACACGCACACACACACACACACACACACACACACACACACACACACACACACACACACACACACACACACATACACACACACACACACACACACACACACACACACACACACACACACACACACACACACACACACACACACACACACACACACACACACACACACACACACACACACACACACACACCTCGTGGCGCTGTGGTTAGAGTTCTCGCTTGCCACTACGGCGGTCCGGGTTCGACTCCCGCCCAGGGCTGAAATAATTTCAGTATAGCTTCGCTGCAAGTCGTTACTCCAACTATCGTTGGCGGGGAGTTCGATGTGTGTGTGCGTTTAAGGTCACAGCATTACCCATAGATTGGTCATATATGTGCTCTGAGCTCTCTTCCGTGAGGGAAATAGCTGTCGATCACGAGTTTAACACGTGATCCAAGACCATGGTGAATCACACACACACACACACACACACACACACACACACACACACACACACACACACACACACACACACACACACACACACACACACACACACACACACACACACACACACACACACACACACACACACACACACACACACACTGACACAAACATATATATGTATATATATATATATATATATATATATATATATATATATATATATATATATATATATATATATATATGTTCGATTGAAGACCAGAGCTAATCTAATATCCACTATCTTCTTAATGATTTTCTCAGCTTTTCTAATAGTTTGATTCTTGAGGGGAGGTCAAACACAAGGCTTCCGAGATCCACGATGTTATTGTATCGAAAAACATAACACAAAATATAAAATACAAGCTTTCGGTTGAATCATACAACCATCTTCAGGTAAGTAAGATTACATATACAAAACAGGAGTTTAAATACAAGTAAAAAGGGGGGAACTAGGAGAGTTAGGCGTCAGGTACTGGACGGAGGTAAGGTCTTCGCTTCAATAGGACGTAGCTGGACATCTGATCACAGTAGCTGGGCGTTTGGTCGTTGTTGCCACGCAGCCTCGTTGTGTAGTTGTAAGGTACTAACTATGTCTGTCTGTATATTAATGATAGGAGTGTATTGTGTAATGTAGACTCTTTCTAAGATGTGTAGTTTCTTGGTGTTGTTACATTGTTTAAGTATTTCTGTATTGTTGACTAAATCTTGTCTGTTTGGAGTTTTGTTGTGTGTTTGTATCATGTGTTTAAGTATGCTTCCTTCACGGGCTTTCATTGTGAGTCTCCTGCTCACAGAGGTAGTGGTAACACCAATATAAGAAGCATTGGGGAGAAGTTTGCAACCTTCTTCGGGGTAAGAGAATTGGTACACCACATTAGTCTGTTTGAGGAGAGAGTTGTTTTTAGTCATGTTATTTCTCATTATACGGTTAGAGACTTTTGTGTTTTTGTAGTATATGATGAGGGTCAATTTGTCGTGTGGGTTGGTGCATGTGACGTTACGTTAAGATCACAGTTTTTATATGGTATGTTATAAATACAACCTTCTTTACTTCTTGGAGAATTTGTATAGAGAGAAATATTATTATTGACAAAATTGTGTGTAATAATATGTAACATGGGACCTTTCCGAATATCCTCTGTCTTATGTATATATTGTTTCTTTCTGTATTGCTTTTCTGTACCTTTGAAAATGTCTCAATAGACGAAAACGTTCGGTATCTGTTTTTTCAATGAGAGTGTATGTGGAGGAAGAACAAACAAAGATAGGCTGGAACTTTTTATTGCTTAATCGTTTCGACCAACTCCGTCTTCTTCAGAAAGCTGTCTACAGAGAGCGTGAATCTTAAATTTATACACAAACGCAGCAGGAAACTCAGACAGGTTATTCCACAGGCTGTCTGGGGAATCACGTTGCCGTACGTACAGATAACTATCATATCAATATGTTAAAGCTGCATGCGTTCGTTTGTCAAAACTACTTTGGTCAATATTTGCTCAATTATTTGTATTTTGGAACCATTATACATAGTTGTAAGTTTGACATTTTGCTTTGAATTTGCAAAAGTTTCAAATACTACAAAAGGAGGCAAAAAAGAAAAAAATCTTTCTTATCCACCCGTAAAATAATATGTGGATTAAAAAATAAATAAATCAATGAACATAAACAGGATGATGTGTAACTATAATGGAACATTATATTTCTAATATACAAATTCTAAAAATATATATGTTAGGATGAACACACATATTCTATTTGCTTAATATATGCAACAACATACTGAAAATGTAATAATTCCTATGTTACAAATAAATACAATAATTTCAGAAAGTACCTACTAGGGTATTTGTAGCTGTAGATGAATTATTCAATCTTAGCATAGAATCAAATGAGTAAGTAATAGACCGAGCAAAACATATATTTTTACCTAAGATTACATACAACTGCAACAAATTTATCCCTATACACTGAAAAATATAACAAACAACAATTGTTTAGCCAGTGAAAAATAATTTCGGACGAAAAAAACATTAAGGACAGATTCTTCTCTTGTGATCCCTACACGCCTCTGCAGGGGGGAGACAAACGAGGGGCTGAACCTCAGCATGTGTTGCAGAATTCATTTCGATGTCCAGCCCTTTACTCGCGCAGAAACGCATTAGAGAACGGAGACTGAACATATGGACAGGCGAATTCGTGGTTGGAGAAGCTACTAACCCTCATGTTTACGCTAATCATATTTTCAACGTTTGCATATCACCAGACAAAGGCATTTCTTAATTCTTTCCATGTCGGCTGACATTTATTCTTTTATTCTGGCTACCGTCAGTCTACTTCACTCAGTAGTGGGACCTTCGGTAGTAAAGAGATTGAACCCATTGTAAATAATCTGTATAAGTTTGCCCTGATAGATTAATAAAGGGATTGTATTTTCAGATTTATGTATCCGCCTTTCCTACTGGCCAATTGGTCTCTAGCTTGTTTCACATTTCATTGTGGCTCTTTACTACTGATACCTCTTCGACCATCTCTCTACGAAACTGAATATCTGCCGAATTTAGACGTTTTTATTTACTGGAGGCGATAAATTATGCAGAGAACAGGTTCTCCATTACTGTGAGAGTAATACCTTGTTCTAGCTACTGATAAAATATTCTATTCAAGGCTCTGACCCTTCTGTAGGAAAGGAGTGTATTCCATTGTGAATAACTATATGTATACTCGTAGATCGGTTATAGTAAATTTAACTTGGCTGACCTCACTTTATTTTATTCATCTGTGTGTTACAGTAATGGGAGGAATGTGTTTTAGGGATGTCAGTAGGAGTTGAGCCTATAGATGAAGCAGTAGGGAGGTTCAAGGTTTCAGGTAAGAACTACAGTGGAAATATTTAATAAGATGATAGATTTGTTTAGAAAGTTACCTGATGATAGCAAAATTTTGAGAAGAGAGGTAAGCCTTAAATATATGTGGGAGAAGAGTGGTTGAGAAGGCGTTACTAGACTATGTAATAGTACCCAAAGGTAGGATTTTAAGAGTTCTGGACGTTAATGTTCTCGAAGGAAAGGTCAGGGATTCTGTGATGATTATCTAGTAAAATGGAAATTGAAAATGGTGAAAAAATTTAAGGAGGAAAAAGGAGGCAGTTAGAGAAGTGCCGAGGTAGCCAAATTAACTGTGAAGAATAAAGATAAATAATACCTGGAGAAACCGAGAAAAATATGGGAAGTGGTGGGAGATAGGGGTTGGAGCATGATTAGGAGAATAGTAATGCTTCAAGGAAGAAGTGATAAAT
>NC_134784.1:38744054-38746554 GCF_046742065.1 Oratosquilla oratoria
TTCTTTTAGGCGTTTTCTCCTTATCTTGTCGGTTTTACATAAAACCGATTCAGTATGGACCTAATCCATTAGGTGGTTGGTGTTGTCTCGGTGTGTGACACAGGCGCTGGTGGACTAGTTGATTCGCATATCATTTCGATGTTCACGTATGCAGTTTTTCAGATCACTATATGTTTTTCCGGTGTAAGACTCACTACATACATCCTTTGCATGGAGTTTATGCAGATACCGGCTTTGTTGTTTCCTTCCTTCCTTTTTTTTTTCTTTCGTTAGTTCTTTGATCATCTTGCTGCTCTGGCATACAACATCTCTGTTGTTGAGTTTGAGTGTTCGGTCAAGGGTTGTGGAAAATACAAGTTTAATCGATTCGTTTCAACCGCGTGTGTATGAAGATTGAGAGAAGGGATGGCTTTTTTTATCTGAAAAAATGCATTTGAGACACAAAAATAAGTTATTTAAAATAATGTTTAGAATTTCAGAAAGTAAAACAAAGTGACTAGAATGGCAGATCATTGCATTATGCATCTCACAAGCCCCTTATGTGGATAAAGCATGATGATTTCATTCACCGAAAGGTCAGACCAATGAATTAAAGGAATTTAATCGTTTGGCATCAATTCAGTCACTTCCGAGTCCGATTGGGTTGTCCTCAATTGAGCAAAACCAAGCGATGGGAGGCTTAACACAAACGGAAGGGTTAATCAAAATACGCTATAGATGGTTTGCAACTCTTTCATTGATGCAGACATTTTCCTCAGCTGAATATTATAGTCTGGTAACAGATTAACGACTGAAGTAAAACGAGATAAGTTCGAAGTATTCCTTGACCCTCTCCCTGTGAAAGGGGTTTATTTCAACTGAATAAAGTCATCTAGTAGCAGTTGAGATAAAAATACTAAGTCGTAGAGTACAGCCAAAGGGTTAATAAAGGCACGTTGGCTACATTTTTTAATACTTTGCCATGAAGGGTACTTTCCTTTGCTGAATGGAGTATTTGGATAGAATCGTAAATTGCTGCGAAAGTGTTGATGGAGGGCTTGAAGGATTGATTAAATCCTTTGCTGTGTATAAGAATTATTCCAATTGAATGGAATCATTTGGCGGCAGCTAGAATAAGTGACTAGGGTATAATGCAAAGAAAGAGTCAATAGAGAGAAGCCTAAAGGCGTTACCACACTGGACTATTTTTCCTCCGACTGTTTGAGAAAACAAAATAGTTTAATATAATGGTTTTACGGCGGAAAAAGTTCTGGAGGTGGACAGTACCGCCGATTAATTTTAGGTTCGAAGAAAAATAGCTAGTGTGATAATGGATTGAGATATCTTTTAACCCTTTTCACTGGAGAGGTGGTTTTCCCTCAGATGAATAAAATCATATTGTATCAACTAAAAAAAAAAAATCAACAAATGGGTTAAAATATACTAGAGATGACGACGCTAGGGCAAAGACTGGAAAGGAAAAAATGAGTGAGAAATGTTGGGCATTTTTGCAGAATGAAAAAGTTGGTACCGGTTAAAAGTTGTCGAGGGAGCTAAGGAAGTTTGAAATTATCAAGAGTGTTTCCTGTGTGTGATCAGAATACAAGCAATGGAAGCACATGAATGTAAATTTTGTTTCAGAATCGAAAGTCCTCAGAGAATAGTGGTATGCTTGTTTCAAAAGATAATCTGAAATCAAAGGATTTCAAGTTCTAAAGTGTTTGATCCACAATGTTATTATACTTATTGGAAAAAAGATCTGAAGCAAGAAAAATGGGTAAAAAGGAAAGGACCAAAGAAGAAAAAAAAAAAAAAATGAACCCAGAGAGACAAACGAAGAACTAAATTTGATTGGGTTACATTGTATGTCCGGAATATTCCTCCCCGACTGAATAAACTCGTTTGGAGTAAAGAAGACTAAATTGTATGGCTGAAAGACAGACGCAGATAAACTTAGATTTACAGTTCATTAATCCATTTGATCTGGAATCTTTATCTTCGGTAAAAAAAAAAAAAAAAAAAAAAAAAAAAAAAAAATATATATATATATATATATATTTAAAAGGAACAAGTTAAATGAAGTATATAACCGGTGTATAAGAGGCAAGTGAACATAAACTTTAGTTCCTTCTAACTAGGACCCACACCATCGCTGTATTCTATAACACTAATCGAAATGAGACTTACTGAGTGCGTCTTTGAGTTACAAACAAAAATATTATGAACTCTTTGCATCTATTTTTGACTCATACGTATTTAGGGAGACATCAAGTGATTTTATTGGACTGAGGAAAATCATTACAAGATTCAAAAAGATACCTCAATCTAGTCGTCTATATTCATCATTCATTACAGATAAGGGTAGATTGGAAAAAGTACAACGGCGAGCCACAAAACTGATTCCAAATATCAAAAATAAATCACATGAAAATCGACTAAAACATATGAATTTGTTTTTTCTAAAAAAGCGTAGACTTAGAGGTGGCTTGATACAGATCTTTAAAATTCTAAAGGGAAATGA